>NC_092398.1:0-227220 GCF_030028105.1 Mobula birostris
CTGAATCAAATGCCCTGAAACTCATACCCTAAATATCATGCCTGAATCTCCTGCACTGAATCTAATGCCCTGAATATCATGGCCTGAATCTCATACCCTGAAACTCCTCCCCTGAAACTCCTGCCCTGAAACTCATGCCCCCAATCTCATGCCTAAAACTCCTGCCCTGAATCTCATGCCTAAAACTCCTGCCCTGAATCTCCTGCCCTGAAACTCATGCCTTGAATCTCATGCCTTGAATCTCCTGCCCTGAAATTCATGCCCTGAATATCATGCCTTTAAACACATGCCCTGAATCTCATGCCCTGAAACTCATGCCCTGAATCTCATGCCTTAAACCTCCTGCCCTGAAACTCATGCCCTGAATCTCCTGCCCTGAAACTCATGCCCTGAATCTCATGCCTTAAACCTCCTGCCCTGAAACTCATGCCCTGAATCTCCTGCCCTCCAACTGCAGCCCGAAATGTCAAGCCCTGAAACCACAGCCCTGAATCACATGACCTGAAACTGAAGCCCTGAATCTCATGCCCTGAAACTCCTGACCTGAATCTCCTGCCCTGAAACTATGCCCGGAATCTCATGCCCTGAATCTCATGCCCTGAAACACCTGCCCTGAATCTCAAGCCCTGAAACCACAGCCCTGAAAACTCATGCCCTGAAACTCCTGTCCTGAATCTCCTGCCCTGAAACTCATGCCCTGAATCAAATGCCCTGAAACTCATGCCCTAAATCTCATGCCCTGAAATTCATGTCCTGAATCTAATGCCTTGAAACTCATGCACTGAATCTCATGCCCTGAAACTCCAGCCCTGAATTTCCTGCCCTGAAACTAATGCCCTGAATCAGATACCCTGAATCTCATGCCCTGAAAACACAACTCTGAATTTCATGCCGTGAAACTCCTGCCCTGAATCACCTGCCACGAAACTAATGCGCTGAATCACATGCCCTGAAACTCCTGCCCTGAAACTCTTCTCCTGAATCTCCTGCCCTGACACTCATGCCCTGAATCACATGCCCTGAAACTCCAGCCCTGAATCTCATGCCCTGAAACTCATGCCCTGAATATCATGCCTTTAAACACATGCCCTGAATCTCATGCCCTGAATCTCCTGCCCTAAAACTCATGTCCTGAATCTCATGCCCTGAATCTCCTGCCCTGAATCTCATGCCCTGAATATCATGGCCTGAATCTCATGCCCTGAAACTCCTCCCCTGAAACTCCTGCCTGAAACTCATGCCCTCAATCTCATGCCCTAAAACTCCTGCCCTGAATCTCATGCCCTAAAACTCCTGCCCTGAATCTCCTGCCCTGAAACTCATGCCTTGAATCTCATGCCTTGAATCTCCTGCCTTGAAACTCATGCCCTGAATCTCCTGCCCTGCAACTGCAGCCCTGAAACTCCTGCCCTGAAACAACTGCTCTGAAACTCCTGCCCTGATTCTCTTCCCCTGAATCTCATGCCCTGAAACTCCAGCCCTGAATTTCCTGCCTGAAACTAATGCCCTGAATCAGATGCCCTGAATCTCATGCCCTGAATCACCTGCCCTGAATCTCAAGCCCTGAAAACACAGCTCTGAATTTCATGCCGTGAAACTCCTGCCCTGAATCACCTGCCACCAAATTAATGCGCTGAATCACATGCCCTGAAACTCCTGCCCTGAAACTCCTCTCCTGAATCTCCTGCCCTGACACTCATGCCCTGAATCACATGCCTGAAACTCCAGCCCTGAATCTCATGCCCTGAAACTCATGCCCTGAATATCATGCCTTTAAACACATGCCCTGAATCTAATGCCCTGAATCTCCTGCCCTGAAACTCATGTCCTGAATCTCATGGCCTGAATCTCATGCCCTAATCTCCTCCCTGAAACTCCTGCCCTGATACTCATGCCCTGAATCTCATGCCCTGAATCTCCTGCCTGAAACTCATGTCCTGAATCTCATGCCCTAAACGCCTCCCCTGAAACTCCTCCCCTGAAACTCCTGCCCTGATACTCATGTCCTGAATCTCATGCCTTGAATCTCCTGCCCTGAAACTCATGCCATGAATCTCCTGCCCAGAAACTGCAGCCCTGAATGACAAGCCCTGAAACCACAGCCCTGAATCTCATGCCCTGAATCCCATGCCCTGAACACCTGCCCTGAATCTCAAGCCCTGAAACCACAGCCCTGAATCTCATGCCCTGAAACTCCTGCCCTGAATCTCCTGCCCTGAAACCACAGCCCTGAATCCCATACCCTGAAACTGAAGCCCTGAATCTCATGCACTGAAACTCCTGCCCTGAATCTCCTGCCCTGAAATTAATGCCCTGAATCTCATGCCCTGAATCTCCTGCCCTGAATCTCATGCCCTGAATATCATGGCCTGAATCTCATGCCCTGAAACTCCTCCCCTGAAACTCATGCCCTGAATCTCATGCCCTGAATCTCCTGCCCTGAATCTCATGCCCTGAATATCATGCCCTAAATCTCATGCCCTGAAACTCCTCCCTGAAACTCCTGCCCTGAAACTCATGCCCTCAATCTCATGCCCTAAAACTCCTGCCCTGAATCTCATGCCCTAAAACTCCTGCCCTGAATCTCCTGCCCTGAAACTCATGCCTTGAATCTCATTCCTTGAATCTCCTGCCTGAAACTCATGCCCTGAATCTCCTGCCCTGCAACTGCAGCCCTGAAACTCCTGCCCTGAAACAACTGCTCTGAAACTCCTGCCCTGATTCTCTTGCCCTGAATCTCATGCCCTGAAACTCCAGCCCTGAATTTCCTGCCCTGAAACTAATGCCCTGAATCAGATACCCTGAATCTCATGCCCTGAAAACACAGCTCTGAATTTCATGCCGTGAAACTCCTGCCCTGAATCACCTGCCACGAAACTAATGCGCTGAATCACATGCCCTGAAACTCCTGCCCTGAAACTCTTCTCCTGAATCTCCTGCCCTGACACTCATGCCCTGAATCACATGCCCTGAAACTCCAGCCCTGAATCTCATGCCCTGAAACTCATGCCCTGAATATCATGCCTTTAAACACATGCCCTGAATCTCATGCCCTGAATCTCCTGCCCTAAAACTCATGTCCTGAATCTCATGCCCTGAATCTCCTGCCCTGAATCTCATGCCCTGAATATCATGGCCTGAATCTCATGCCCTGAAACTCCTCCCCTGAAACTCCTGCCCTGAAACTCACGCCCTCAATCTCATGCCCTAAAACTCCTGCCCTGAATCTCATGCCCTAAAACTCCTGCCCTGAATCTCCTGCCCTGAAACTCATGCCTTGAATCTCATGCCTTGAATCTCCTGCCCTGAAACTCATGCCCTGAATCTCCTGCCCTGCAACTGCAGCCCTGAAACTCCTGCCCTGAAACAACTGCTCTGAAACTCCTGCCCTGATCTCTTCCCCTGAATCTCATGCCCTGAAACTCCAGCCCTGAATTTCCTGCCCTGAAACTAATGCCCTGAATCAGATGCCCTGAATCTCATGCCCTGAATCACCTGCCCTGAATCTCAAGCCCTGAAAACACAGCTCTGAATTTCATGCCGTGAAACTCCTGCCCTGAATCACCTGCCACCAAATTAATGCGCTGAATCACATGCCCTGAAACTCCTGCCCTGAAACTCCTCTCCTGAATCTCCTGCCCTGACACTCATGCCCTGAATCACATGCCCTGAAACTCCAGCCCTGAATCTCATGCCCTGAAACTCATGCCCTGAATATCATGCCTTTAAACACATGCCCTGAATCTCATGCCCTGAATCTCCTGCCCTGAAACTCATGTCCTGAATCTCATGGCCTGAATCTCATGCCCTAATCTCCTCCCCTGAAACTCCTGCCCTGATACTCATGTCCTGAATCTCATGCCTTGAATCTCCTGCCCTGAAACTCATGCCATGAATCTCCTGCCCTGCAACTGCAGCCCTGAATGTCAAGCCCTGAAACCACAGCCCT
The DNA here is from genome assembly GCF_030028105.1 of Mobula birostris. NCBI lineage: Eukaryota > Metazoa > Chordata > Chondrichthyes > Myliobatiformes > Myliobatidae > Mobula > Mobula birostris. The sequence goes on from NC_092398.1 coordinate 3,950, forward strand.
GAATCTCATGCCCTGCAACTAGAGTCCTGAATCTCATGCGCTGAAACTCCAGCCCTGAATCTCCTGCCCTGAACCTACAGCCCTGAATCTCCTACCCTGAAACTAATGCCCTGAATCTCCTACCCTGAAACTCATGCCCTGAATCTCATGCCTTAAACCTCCTACCCTGAAACTCATGCCCTGAATCAAATGCCCTGAAACTCATGCCCTAAATCTCATGCCCTGAAATTCATGTCCTGAATCTAATGCCTTGAAACTCATGCCCTGAATCTCATGCCCTGAAACTCAGCCCTGAATTTCCTGCCCTGAAACTAATGCCCTGAATCAGATACCCTGAATCTCATGCCCTGAAAACACAACTCTGAATTTCATGCCGTGAAACTCCTGCCCTGAATCACCTGCCACGAAACTAATGCGCTGAATCACATGCCCTGAAACTCCTGCCCTTAAACTCTTCTCCTGAATCTCCTGCCCTGACACTCATGCCCTGAATCACATGCCCTGAAACTCCAGCCCTGAATCTCATGCCCTGAAACTCATGCCCTGAATATCATGCCTTTAAACACATGCCCTGAATCTCATGCCCTGAATCTCCTGCCCTAAAACTCATGTCCTGAATCTCATGCCCTGAATCTCCTGCCCTGAATCTCATGCCCTGAATATCATGGCCTGAATCTCATGCCCTGAAACTCCTCCCCTGAAACTCCTGCCCTGAAACTCATGCCCTCAATCTCATGCCCTAAAAACTCCTGCCCTGAATCTCATGCCCTAAAACTCCTGCCCTGAATCTCCTGCCCTGAAACTCATGCCTTGAATCTCATGCCTTGAATCTCCTGCCCTGAAACTCATGCCCTGAATCTCCTGCCCTGCAACTGCAGCCCTGAAACTCCTGCCCTGAAACAACTGCTCTGAAACTCCTGCCCTGATTCTCTTCCCCTGAATCTCATGCCCTGAAACTCCAGCCCTGAATTTCCTGCCCTGAAACTAATGCCCTGAATCAGATGCCCTGAATCTCATGCCCTGAATCACCTGCCCTGAATCTCAAGCCCTGAAAACACAGCTCTGAATTCATGCCGTGAAGCTTGAAATTTGCTTGAAACTCCTGCCCTGAATCACCTGCCACCAAATTAATGCGCTGAATCACATGCCCTGAAACTCCTGCCCTGAAACTCCTCTCCTGAATCTCCTGCCCTGACACTCATGCCCTGAATCACATGCCCTGAAACTCCAGCCCTGAATCTCATGCCCTGAAACTCATGCCCTGAATATCATGCCTTTAAACACATGCCCTGAATCTAATGCCCTGAATCTCCTGCCCTGAAACTCATGTCCTGAATCTCATGGCCTGAATCTCATGCCCTAATCTCCTCCCCTGAAACTCCTGCCCTGATACTCATGCCCTGAATCTCATGCCCTGAATCTCCTGCCCTGAAACTCATGTCCTGAATCTCATGCCCTAAACGCCTCCCCTGAAACTCCTCCCCTGAAACTCCTGCCCTGATACTCATGTCCTGAATCTCATGCCTTGAATCTCCTGCCCTGAAACTCATGCCATGAATCTCCTGCCCAGAAACTGCAGCCCTGAATGACAAGCCCTGAAACCACAGCCCTGAATCTCATGCCCTGAATCCCATGCCCTGAAACACCTGCCCTGAATCTCAAGCCCTGAAACCACAGCCCTGAATCTCATGCCCTGAAACTCCTGCCCTGAATCTCCTGCCCTGAAACCACAGCCCTGAATCCCATACCCTGAAACTGAAGCCCTGAATCTCATGCACTGAAACTCCTGCCCTGAATCTCCTGCCCTGAAATTAATGCCCTGAATCTCATGCCCTGAATCTCTGCCCTGAATCTCATGCCCTGAATATCATGGCCTGAATCTCATGCCCTGAAACTCCTCCCCTGAAACTCATGCCCTGAATCTCATGCCCTGAATCTCCTGCCCTGAATCTCATGCCCTGAATATCATGCCCTAAATCTCATGCCCTGAAACTCCTCCCCTGAAACTCCTGCCCTGAAACTCATGCCCTCAATCTCATGCCCTAAAACTCCTGCCCTGAATCTCATGCCCTAAAACTCCTGCCCTGAATCTCCTGCCCTGAAACTCATGCCTTGAATCTCATTCCTTGAATCTCCTGCCCTGAAACTCATGCCCTGAATCTCCTGCCCTGCAACTGCAGCCCTGAAACTCCTGCCCTGAAACAACTGCTCTGAAACTCCTGCCCTGATTCTCTTGCCCTGAATCTCATGCCCTGAAACTCCAGCCCTGAATTTCCTGCCCTGAAACTAATGCCCTGAATCAGATACCCTGAATCTCATGCCCTGAAAACACAGCTCTGAATTTCATGCCGTGAAACTCCTGCCCTGAATCACCTGCCACGAAACTAATGCGCTGAATCACATGCCCTGAAACTCCTGCCCTGAAACTCTTCTCCTGAATCTCCTGCCCTGACACTCATGCCCTGAATCACATGCCCTGAAACTCCAGCCCTGAATCTCATGCCCTGAAACTCATGCCCTGAATATCATGCCTTTAAACACATGCCCTGAATCTCATGCCCTGAATCTCCTGCCCTAAAACTCATGTCCTGAATCTCATGCCCTGAATCTCCTGCCCTGAATCTCATGCCCTGAATATCATGGCCTGAATCTCATGCCCTGAAACTCCTCCCCTGAAACTCCTGCCCTGAAACTCACGCCCTCAATCTCATGCCCTAAAACTCCTGCCCTGAATCTCATGCCCTAAAACTCCTGCCCTGAATCTCCTGCCCTGAAACTCATGCCTTGAATCTCATGCCTTGAATCTCCTGCCCTGAAACTCATGCCCTGAATCTCCTGCCCTGCAACTGCAGCCCTGAAACTCCTGCCCTGAAACAACTGCTCTGAAACTCCTGCCCTGATTCTCTTCCCCTGAATCTCATGCCCTGAAACTCCAGCCCTGAATTTCCTGCCCTGAAACTAATGCCCTGAATCAGATGCCCTGAATCTCATGCCCTGAATCACCTGCCCTGAATCTCAAGCCCTGAAAACACAGCTCTGAATTTCATGCCGTGAAACTCCTGCCCTGAATCACCTGCCACCAAATTAATGCGCTGAATCACATGCCCTGAAACTCCTGCCCTGAAACTCCTCTCCTGAATCTCCTGCCCTGACACTCATGCCCTGAATCACATGCCCTGAAACTCCAGCCCTGAATCTCATGCCCTGAAACTCATGCCCTGAATATCATGCCTTTAAACACATGCCCTGAATCTCATGCCCTGAATCTCCTGCCCTGAAACTCATGTCCTGAATCTCATGGCCTGAATCTCATGCCCTAATCTCCTCCCCTGAAACTCCTGCCCTGATACTCATGTCCTGAATCTCATGCCTTGAATCTCCTGCCCTGAAACTCATGCCATGAATCTCCTGCCCTGCAACTGCAGCCCTGAATGTCAAGCCCTGAAACCACAGCCCTGAATCTCATGCCCTGCAACTAGAGTCCTGAATCTCATGCGCTGAAACTCCAGCCCTGAATCTCCTGCCCTGAACCTACAGCCCTGAATCTCCTACCCTGAAACTAATGCCCTGAATCTCCTACCCTGAAACTCATGCCCTGAATCTCATGCCTTAAACCTCCTACCCTGAAACTCATGCCCTGAATCAAATGCCCTGAAACTCATGCCCTAAATCTCATGCCCTGAAATTCATGTCCTGAATCTAAAGCCTTGAAACTCATGCCCTGAATCTCATGCCCTGAATCTCCTGCCCTGAAGCTCCTCCCCTGAAACTCCTGCCCTGAAACTCATGCCCTCAATCTCATGTCCTAAAACTCCTGCGCTGAATCTCATGCCCTAAAACTCCTGCCCTGAATCTCCCGCCCTGAAACTCATGCCTTGAATCTCATGCCTTAAACCTCCTGCCCTGAAACTCATGCCCTGAATCTCCTGCCCTCCAACTGCAGCCCGACATGTCAAGCCCTGAAACCACAGCCCTGAATCACATGCCCTGAAACTGAAGCCCTGAATCTCATGCCCTGAAACTCCTGACCTGAATCTCCTACCCTGAAACTAATGTCCGGAATCTCATGCCCTGAAACTCCTGCCCTGAATCTCCTGCTCTGAAACTCCTACCCTGAATCACATGCCCTGAAACTCATGCCCTGAAACTCCTGTCCTGAATCTCCTGCCCTGAAACTCATGCCCTGAACCAAATGCCCTGAAACTCAAGCCCTAAATCTCATGCCCTGAAATTCATGTCCTGAATCTAATGCCTTGAAACTCATGCCCTGAATCTCCTGCCCTGAAACTCATGCCCTGAATCTCATGCCTTAAACCTCCTGCCCTGAAACTCATGCCCTGAATCTCCTGCCCTCCAACTGCAGCCCGAAATGTCAAGCCCTGAAACCACAGCCCTGAATCACATGCCCTGCAACTGAAGCCCTGAATCTCATGCCCTGAAACTCCTGACCTGAATCTCCTGCCCTGAAACTAATGCCCGGAATCTCATGCCCTGAATCTCATGCCCTGAAACACCTGCCCTGAATCTCAAGCCCTGAAACCACAGCCCTGAATCTCATGCCCTGAAACTCCTGCCCTGAATCTCCTGCTTTGAAACTCCTACCCTGAATCACATGCCCTGAAACTCATGCCCTGAAACTCCTGTCCTGAATCTCCTGCCCTGAAACTCATGCCCTGAATCAAATGCCCTGAAACTCATACCCTAAATCTCATGCCCTGAATCTCCTGCACTGAATCTAATGCCCTGAATATCATGGCCTGAATCTCATACCCTGAAACTCCTCCCCTGAAACTCCTGCCCTGAAACTCATGCCCCCAATCTCATGCCCTAAAACTCCTGCCCTGAATCTCATGCCCTAAAACTCCTGCCCTGAATCTCCTGCCCTGAAACTCATGCCTTGAATCTCATGCCTTGAATCTCCTGCCCTGAAATTCATGCCCTGAATATCATGCCTTTAAACACATGCCCTGAATCTCATGCCCTGAAACTCATGCCCTGAATCTCATGCCTTAAACCTCCTGCCCTGAAACTCATGCCCTGAATCTCCTGCCCTGAAACTCATGCCCTGAATCTCATGCCTTAAACCTCCTGCCCTGAAACTCATGCCCTGAATCTCCTGCCCTCCAACTGCAGCCCGAAATGTCAAGCCCTGAAACCACAGCCCTGAATCACATGACCTGAAACTGAAGCCCTGAATCTCATGCCCTGAAACTCCTGACCTGAATCTCCTGCCCTGAAACTATGCCCGGAATCTCATGCCCTGAATCTCATGCCCTGAAACACCTGCCCTGAATCTCAAGCCCTGAAACCACAGCCCTGAAACTCATGCCCTGAAACTCCTGTCCTGAATCTCCTGCCCTGAAACTCATGCCCTGAATCAAATGCCCTGAAACTCATGCCCTAAATCTCATGCCCTGAAATTCATGTCCTGAATCTAATGCCTTGAAACTCATGCCCTGAATCTCATGCCCTGAATCTCCTGCCCTGAATCTCATGCCCTGAGTATCATGGCCTGAATCTCATGCCCTGAAACTCCTCCCCTGTAACTCCTGCCCTGAAACTCATGCCCTCAATCTCATGCCCTAAATCTCATGCCCTGAAATTCATGTCCTGAATCTCCTGCCCTGAAACTAATGCCCTGAATCTCATGCCCTGAATCTCCTGCCTGAATCTCATGCCCTGAATATCATGGCCTGAATCTCATGCCCTGAAACTCCTCCCCTGAAACTCATGCCCTGAAACTCATGCCCTCAATCTCATGCCCTAAATCTCATGCCCTGAAATTCATGTCCTGAATCTAATGCCTTGAAACTCATGCCCTGAATCTCATGCCCTGAATCTCCTGCCCTGAATCTCACGCCCTGAATATCATGGCCTGAATCTCATACTCTGAAACTGAAGCCCTGAATCTCATGCACTGAAACTCCTGCCCTGAATCTCCTGCCCTGAAACTCCTCCCCTGAAACTCCTGCCCTGAAACTCATGCCCTCAATCTCATGCCCTAAAACTCCTGCCCTGAATCTCATGCCCTAAAACTCCTGCCCTGAATCTCCTGCCCTGAAACTCATGCCTTGAATCTCATTCCTTGAATCTCCTGCCCTGAAACTCATGCCCTGAATCTCCTGCCCTGCAACTGCAGCCCTGAAACTCCTGCCCTGAAACAACTGCTCTGAAACTCCTGCCCTGATTCTCTTGCCCTGAATCTCATGCCCTGAAACTCCAGCCCTGAATTTCCTGCCCTGAAACTAATGCCCTGAATCAGATACCCTGAATCTCATGCCCTGAAAACACAGCTCTGAATTTCATGCCGTGAAACTCCTGCCCTGAATCACCTGCCACGAAACTAATGCGCTGAATCACATGCCCTGAAACTCCTGCCCTGAAACTCTTCTCCTGAATCTCCTGCCCTGACACTCATGCCCTGAATCACATGCCCTGAAACTCCAGCCCTGAATCTCATGCCCTGAAACTCATGCCCTGAATATCATGACTTTAAACACATGCCCTGAATCTCATGCCCTGAATCTCCTGCCCTAAAACTCATGTCCTGAATCTCATGCCCTGAATCTCCTGCCCTGAATCTCATGCCCTGAATATCATGGCCTGAATCTCATGCCCTGAAACTCCTCCCCTGAAAACTCCTGCCCTGAAACTCATGCCCTCAATCTCATGCCCTAAAACTCCTGCCCTGAATCTCATGCCCTAAAACTCCTGCCCTGAATCTCCTACCCTGAAACTCATGCCTTGAATCTCATGCCTTGAATCTCCTGCCCTGACACTCATGCCCTGAATCACATGCCCTGAAACTCCAGCCCTGAATCTCATGCCCTGAAACTCATGCCCTGAATATCATGCCTTTAAACTCATGCCCTGAATCTCATGCCCTGAATCTCCTGCCCTAAAACTCATGTCCTGAATCTCATGCCCTGAATCTCCTGCCCTGAATCTCATGCCCTGAATATCATGGCCTGAATCTCATGCCCTGAAACTCCTCCCCTGAAACTCCTGCCCTGAAACTCATGCCCTCAATCTCATGCCCTAAAACTCCTGCCCTGAATCTCATGCCCTAAAACTCCTGCCCTGAATCTCCTGCCCTGAAACTCATGCCTTGAATCTCATGCCTTGAATCTCCTGCCCTGAAACTCATGCCCTGAATCTCCTGCCCTGCAACTGCAGCCCTGAAACTCCTGCCCTGAAACAACTGCTCTGAAACTCCTGCCCTGATTCTCTTCCCCTGTATCTCATGCCCTGAAACTCCAGCCCTGAATTTCCTGCCCTGAAACTAATGCCCTGAATCAGATGCCCTGAATCTCATGCCCTGAATCACCTGCCCTGAATCTCAAACCCTGAAAACACAGCTCTGAATTTCATGCCGTGAAACTCCTGCCCTGAATCACCTGCCACCAAATTAATGCGCTGAATCACATGCCCTGAAACTCCTGCCCTGAAACTCCTCTCCTGAATCTCCTGCCCTGACACTCATGCCCTGAATCACATGCCCTGAAACTCCAGCCCTGAATCTCATGCCCTGAAACTCATGCCCTGAATATCATGCCTTTAAACACATGCCCTGAATCTCATGCCCTGAATCTCCTGCCCTGAAACTCATGTCCTGAATCTCATGGCCTGAATCTCATGCCCTAATCTCCTCCCCTGAAACTCCTGCCCTGATACTCATGTCCTGAATCTCATGCCTTGAATCTCCTGCCCTGAAACTCATGCCCTGAATCAACTGCCCTGAAACTCATGCCCTAAATCTCATGCCCTGAAATTCATGTCCTGAATCTAAAGCCTTGAAACTCATGCCCTGAATCTCATGCCCTGCAACTAGAGTCCTGAATCTCATGCGCTGAAACTCCAGCCCTGAATCTCCTGCCCTGAACCTACAGCCCTGAATCTCCTACCCTGAAACTAATGCCCTGAATCTCCTACCCTGAAACTCATGCCCTGAATCTCATGCCTTAAACCTCCTACCCTGAAACTCATGCCCTGAATCAATGCCCTGAAACTCATGCCCTAAATCTCATGCCCTGAAATTCATGTCCTGAATCTAAAGCCTTGAAACTCATGCCCTGAATCTCATGCCCTGAATCTCCTGCCCTGAATCTCATGCCCTGAATATCATGGCCTGAATCTCGTGCCCTGAAGCTCCTCCCCTGAAACTCCTGCCCTGAAACTCATGCCCTCAATCTCATGTCCTAAAACTCCTGCGCTGAATCTCATGCCCTAAAACTCCTGCCTGAATCTCCCGCCCTGAAACTCATGCCTGAATCTCATGCCTTAAACCTCCTGCCCTGAAACTCATGCCCTGAATCTCCTGCCCTCCAACTGCAGCCCGACATGTCAAGCCCTGAAACCACAGCCCTGAATCACATGCCCTGAAACTGAAGCCCTGAATCTCATGCCCTGAAACTCCTGACCTGAATCTCCTACCCTGAAACTAATGTCCGGAATCTCATGCCCTGAAACTCCTGCCCTGAATCTCCTGCTCTGAAACTCCTACCCTGAATCACATGCCCTGAAACTCATGCCCTGAAACTCCTGTCCTGAATCTCCTGCCCTGAAACTCATGCCCTGAACCAAATGCCCTGAAACTCAAGCCCTAAATCTCATGCCCTGAAATTCATGTCCTGAATCTAATGCCTTGAAACTCATGCCCTGAATCTCCTGCCCTGAAACTCATGCCCTGAATCTCATGCCTTAAACCTCCTGCCCTGAAACTCATGCCCTGAATCTCCTGCCCTCCAACTGCAGCCGAAATGTCAAGCCCTGAAACCACAGCCCTGAATCACATGCCCTGCAACTGAAGCCCTGAATCTCATGCCCTGAAACTCCTGACCTGAATCTCCTGCCCTGAAACTAATGCCCGGAATCTCATGCCCTGAATCTCATGCCCTGAAACACCTGCCCTGAATCTCAAGCCCTGAAACCACAGCCCTGAATCTCATGCCCTGAAACTCCTGCCCTGAATCTCCTGCTTTGAAACTCCTACCCTGAATCACATGCCCTGAAACTCATGCCCTGAAACTCCTGTCCTGAATCTCCTGCCTGAAACTCATGCCCTGAATCAAATGCCCTGAAACTCATGCCCTAAATCTCATGCCCTGAAATTCATGTCCTGAATCTAATGCCTTGAAACTCATGCCCTGAATCTCATGCCCTGAATCTCATGCCCTGAATATCATGGCCTGAATCTCATGCCCTGAAACTCCTCACCTGTAACTCCTGCCCTGAAACTCATGCCCTCAATCTCATGCCCTAAATCTCATACCCTGAAATTCATGTCCTGAATCTAATGCCTTGAAACTCATGCCCTGAATCTCATGCCCTGAATCTCCTGCCCTGAATCTCATGCCCTGAATATCATGGCCTGAATCTCATACCCTGAAACTCCTCCCCTGAAACTCCTGCCCTGAAACTCATGCCCTCAATCTCATACCCTAAAACTCCTGCCCTGAATCTCATGCCCTAAAACTCCTGCCCTGAATCTCCTGCCCTGAAACTCATGCCTTGAATCTCATGCCTTGAATCTCCTGCCCTAAAATTCATGCCCTGAATATCATGCCTTTAAACACATGCCCTGAATCTCATGCCTTGAAACTCATGCCCTGAATCTCATGCCTTAAACCTCCTGCCCTGAAACTCATGCCCTGAATCTCCTGCCTGAAACTCATGCCCTGAATCTCATGCCTTAAACCTCCTGCCCTGAAACTCATGCCCTGAATCTCCTGCCCTCCAACTGCAGCCCGAAATGTCAAGCCCTGAAACCACAGCCCTGAATCACATGACCTGAAACTGAAGCCCTGAATCTCATGCCCTGAAACTCCTGTCCTGAATCTCCTGCCCTGAAACTATGCCCGGAATCTCATGCCCTGAATCTCATGCCCTGAAACACATGCCTGAATCTCAAGCCCTGAAACCACAGCCCTGAAACTCATGCCCTGAAACTCCTGTCCTGAATCTCCTGCCCTGAAACTCATGCCCTGAATCAAATGCCCTGAAACTCATGCCCTAAATCTCATGCCCTGAAATTCATGTCCTGAATCTAATGCCTTGAAACTCATGCCCTGAATCTCATGCCCTGAATCTCCTGCCCTGAATCTCATGCCCTGAGTATCATGGCCTGAATCTCATGCCCTGAAACTCCTCCCCTGTAACTCCTGCCCTGAAACTCATGCCCTCAATCTCATGCCCTAAATCTCATGCCCTGAAATTCATGTCCTGAATCTAATGCCTTGAAACTCATGCCCTGAATCTCATGCCCTGAATCTCCTGCCCTGAATCTCATGCCCTGAATATCATGGCCTGAATCTCATGCCCTGAAACTCCTCCCCTGAAACTCCTGCCCTGAAACTCATGCCCTCAATCTCATGCCCTGAATCTCCTGCCCTGAACCTACAGCCCTGAATCTCCTACCCTGAATCTCCTACCCTGAAATTAATGCCCTGAATCTCCTGCCCTGAAACTCATGCCCTGAATTTCATGCCTTAAACCTCCTGCCCTGAAACTCATGCCCTGAATCTCCTGCCCTCCAACTGCAGCCCGGAATGTCAAGCCCTGAAACCACAGCCCTGAATCCCATGCCCTGAAACTGAAGCCCTGAATCTCATGCCCTGAAACTCCTGACCTGAATCTCCTGCCCTGAAACTAATGCCCGGAATCTCATGCCCTGAATCCCATGCCCTGAAACACCTGCCCTGAATCTCAAGCCCTGAAACCATAGCCCTGAATCTCATGCCCTGAAACTCCTGCCCTGAATCTCCTGCCCTGAAACCACAGCCCTGAATCCCATACCCTGAAACTGAAGCCCTGAATCTCATGCCCTGAAACTCCTGCCCTGAATCTCCTGCCCTGAAACTAATGCCCTGAATCTCATGCCCTGAATCTCATGCCCTGAAACACCTGCCCTGCATCTCAAGCCCTGAAACCACAGCCCTGAATCTCATGCCCTGAAACTCCTGCCCTGAATCTCCTGCTTTGAAACTCCTACCCTGAATCACATGCCCTGAAACTCATGCCCTGAAACTCCTGTCCTGAATCTCCTGCCCTGAAACTCATGCCCTGAATCAAATGCCCTGAAACTCATGCCCTAAATCTCATGCCTTGAAATTCATGTCCTGAATCTAATGCCTTGAAACTCATGCCCTGAATCTCATGCCCTGAATCTCCTGCCCTGAATCTCATGCCCTGAATATCATGGCCTGAATCTCATGCCCTGAAACTCCTCCCCTGAAACTCCTGCCCTGAAACTCATGCCCTCAATCTCATGCCTTAAAACTCCTGCCCTGAATCTCATGCCCTAAAACTCCTGCCCTGAATCTCCTGCCCTGAAACTCATGCCTTGAATCTCATGCCTTGAATCTCCTGCCCTGAAACTCATGCCTTCAATCTCATGCCCTAAATCTCATGCCCTGAAATTCATGTCCTGAATCTGATGCCTTGAAAACTCATGCCCTGAATCTCATCCCTGAATCTCCTGCCCTGAATCTCATGCCCTGAATATCATGGCCTGAATCTCATGCCCTGAATCTCATGCCCTGAAACTCCTGCCCTGAATCTCATGCCCTGAAACTCCTGACCTGAATCTCCTGCCCGGAAACTAATGCCCGGAATCTCATGCCCTGAATCTCATGCCCTGAAACTCCTGCCCTGAATCTCATGCCCTGAAACTCCTGACCTGAATCTCCTGCCCTGAAACTAATGCCCGGAATCTCATGCCCTGAATCTCATGCCCTGAAACACCTGCCCTGAATCTCAAGCCCTGAAACCACAGCCCTGAATCTCATGCCCTGAAACTCCTGCCCTGAATCTCCTGCTTTGAAACTCCTACCCTGAATCACATGCCCTGAAACTCATGCCCTGAAACTCCTGTCCTGAATCTCCTGCCCTGAAACTCATGCCCTGAATCAAATGCCCTGAAACTCATGCCCTAAATCTCATGCCCTGAAATTCATGTCCTGAATCTAATGCCTTGAAACTCATGCCCTGAATCTCATGCCCTGAATCTCCTGCCCTGAATCTCATGCCCTGAATATCATGGCCAGAATCTCATGCCCTGAAACTCCTCCCCTGTAACTCCTGCCCTGAAACTCATGCCCTCAATCTCATGCCCTAAATCTCATGCCCTGAAATTCATGTCCTGAATCTAATGCCTTGAAACTCATGCCCTGAATCTCATGCCCTGAATCTCCTGCCCTGAATCTCATGCCCTGAATATCATGGCCTGAATCTCATGCCCTGAAACTCCACCCCTGAAACTCCTGCCCTGAAACTCATGCCCTCAATCTCATGCCCTAAAACTCCTGCCCTGAATCTCATGCCCTAAATCTCCTGCCCTGAATCTCCTGCCCTGAAACTCATGCCTTGAATCTCATGCCTTGAATCTCCTGCCCTGAAACTCATGCCCTGAAACTCCGGCCCTGCAACTGCAGCCCTGAAACTCCTGCCCTGAAACAACTGCTCTGAAACTCCTGCCCTGATTCTCTTGCCCTGAATCTCATGCCCTGAAACTCCAGCCCTGAACTTCCTGCCCTGAAACTAATGCCCTGAATCAGATGCCCTGAATCTCATGCCCTGAAACACCTGCCCTGAATCTCAAGCCCTGAAACCACAGCTCTGAATCTCATGCCCTGCAACTAGAGCCCTGAATCTCATGCCCTGAATCTCATGCCCTGAAACTCCTGCCCTGAATCTCAAGCCCTGAAACTCCTGACCTGAATCTCCTGCCCGGAAACTAATGCCCGGAATCTCATGCCCTGAATCTCATGCCCTGAAACTCCTGCCCTGAATCTCATGCCCTGAAACTCCTGCCCTGAATCTCATGCCCTGAATATCATGGCCTGAATCTCATGCCCTGAAACTCCTCCCCTGTAACTCCTGCCCTGAAACTCATGCCCTCAATCTCATGCCCTAAATCTCATGCCCTGAAATTCATGTCCTGAATCTAATGCCTTGAAACTCATGCCCTGAATCTCATGCCCTGAATCTCCTGCCTTGAATCTCATGCCCTGAATATCATGGCCTGAATCTCATGCCCTGAAACTCCTCCCCTGAAACTCCTGCCCTGAAACTCATGCCCTGAATCAAATGCCCTGAAACTCATGCCCTAAATCTCATGCCCTGAAATTCATGTCCTGAATCTAATGCCTTGAAACTCGTGCCCTGAATCTCATGCCCTGAATCTCCTGCCCTGAATCTCATGCCCTGAATATCATGGCCTGAATCTCATGCCCTGAAACTCCTCCCCTGTAACTCCTGCCCTGAAACTCATGCCCTCAATCTCATGCCCTAAATCTCATGCCCTGAAATTCATGTCCTGAATCTAATGCCTTGAAACTCATGCCCTGAATCTCATGCCCTGAATCTCCTGCCTTGAATCTCATGCCCTGAATATCATGGCCTGAATCTCATGCCCTGAAACTCCTCCCCTGAAACTCCTGCCCTGAAACTCATGCCCTCAATCTCATGCCCTAAAACTCCTGCCCTGAATCTCATGCCCTAAATCTCCTGCCCTGAATCTCCTGCCCTGAAACTCATGCCTTGAATCTCATGCCTTGAATCTCCTGCCCTGAAACTCATGCCCTGAAACTCCGGCCCTGCAACTGCAGCCCTGAAACTCCTGCCCTGAAACAACTGCTCTGAAACTCCTGCCCTGATTCTCTTGCCCTGAATCTCATGCCCTGTAACTCCAGCCCTGAACTTCCTGCCCTGAAACTAATGCCCTGAATCAGATGCCCTGAATCTCATGCCCTGAAACACCTGCCCTGAATCTCAAGCCCTGAAACCACAGCTCTGAATTTCATGCCGTGAAACTCCGGCCCTGAATCTCCTGCCACGAAACTAATGCGCTGAATCACATGCCCTGAAACTCCTGCCCTGAAACTCCTGTCCTGAATCTCCTGCGCTGAAACTCATGCCCTGAATCACATGCCCTGAAACTCCAGCCCTGAATCTCATGCCCTGAAACTCATGCCCTGAATATCATGCCTTTAAACACATGCCCTGAATCTCATGCCCTGAATCTCCTGCCCTGAAACTCATGTCCTGAATCTCATGCCCTAAACGCCTCCCCTGAAACTCCTCCCCTGAAACTCCTGCCCTGATACTCATGCTCTGAATCTCATGCCTTGAATCTCCTGCCCTGAAACTCATGCCATGAATCTCCTGCCCTGAAACTGCAGCCCTGAATGTCAAGCCCTGAAACCACAGCCCTGAATCTCATGCCCTGCAACTAGAGCCCTGAATCTCATGCCCTGAAACTCCAGCCCTGAATCTCCTGCCCTGAACCTACAGCCCTGAATCTCCTACCCTGAAACTAATGCCCTGAATCTCCTGCCCTGAAACTCATGCCCTGAATCTCATGCCTTAAACCTCCTGCCCTGAAACTCATGCCCTGAATCTCCTGCCCTGAAACTCATGCCCTGAATCTCATGCCTTAAACCTCCTGCCCTGAAACTCATGCCCTGAATCTCCTGCCCTCCAACTGCAGCCCGGAATGTCAAGCTCTGAAACCGCAGCCCTGAATCACATGCCCTGAAACTGAAGCCCTGAATCTCATGCCCTGAAACTCCTGACCTGAATCTCCTGCCCTGAAACTAATGCCCGGAATCTCATGCCCTGAATCTCATGCCGGGAACACCTGCCCTGAATCTCAAGCCCTGAAACCACAGCCCTGAATCTCATGCCCTGAAACTCCTGCCCTGAATCTCCTGCCCTGAAACTCCTGCCCTGAATCTCATGCCCTGAAACTCCTGCCCTGAATCTCCTGCCCTGAAACTCCAGCCCTGAATCTCCTACCCTCAAACTAATGCCCTGAATCTCCTGCCCTGAAACTCATGTCCTGAATCTCATGCCTTGAATCTCCTGCCCTGAAACTCATGCCCTGAATCGCCTGCCCTGCAACTGCAGCACGGAATGTCAAACCCTGAAACCACAGCCCTGAATTTCATGCCCTGAAACTAATGCCTTGAATCACATGCCCTGAAACTCCTGCCCTGAAACTCCCGCCCTGAATCTTCTGCCCTGAAACTCATGCTCTGAATCACATGCCCTGAAACTCCAGCCCTGAATCTCCTGACCTGAAACTCATGCCCTGAATAACATGCCCTGAAACTCCTGCCCAGAATCTCCTGCCCTGAAACTTTTGCCCTGAATCTCATGCCCTGAAACTCCAGCCCTGAATCTCCTGCCCTGAAACTAATGCCCTGAATCAGATGCCCGGAATCTCATGCCCTGAAATACCTGTCCGGAATCTCAAGCCCTGAAACCACAGCTCTGAATTTCATGCCATGAAACTCCTGCCCTGAATCTCCTGCCACAAAACTAATTCCCTGAATCACATGCCCTGAAACTCCTGTCCTGAATCTCCTGCCCTGAAACTCATGCCCTGAATCACATGCCCTGAAACTCCAGCCCTGAATCTCATGCCCTGAAACTCATGTCCTGAATATCATGCCTTGAAACTCATGCCCTGAATCTCATGCCCTGAATCTCCTGCCCTGAAACTCATGTCCTGAATCTCATGGCCTGAATCTCATGCCCTAAACTCCTCCCCTGAAACTCCTGCCCTGATACTCATGCCCTGAATCTCATGCCCTAAAACTCCTGCCCTGAATCTCCTGCCCTGAAACTCATGCCATGAATCTCATGACCTGCAACTGCAGCCCTGAATCTCCTACCCTGAAACTTATGCCCTGAATCACATGCCCTGAAAGTCCTGCCCTGAACCTCCTGTTCTGAAACTCATGCCCTGAATCAAATGCCCTGAAACTCATGCCCTGAAATTTTTGCCCTGAAACTCCAGCCCTGAATCTGAAGTCCTGAATCTCATGCCCTGAATCTCCTGCCCTGAATCTCAAGCCCAGAAACTACTGCACTGAATTTTATGCCCTTGATCTCATGCCCTGAATCTCCTGTCCTGAATCTCAAGCCCAGAAACTACTGCACTGAATCTCACACCCTGAATTTCCTGCCCTGAATCTCAAAACCTGAATCTCCTGCCCTGAATATCCTGCCATAAAACTCATGCCCTGAATCTTAGGTCCTGAAACCACAGCCCTGAATCTCATGCCCTGAAACACCTGCCCTGAATCTCCTGCCCTGAAACTCATGCCCTGAAACTCCTGTCCTGAATCTCCTGCCCTGAATCTAATGCCCTGAATCTCCTGCCCTGAAACTTATGCCCTGAATCACATGCCCTGAAAGTCCTGCCCTGAACCTCCTGTTCTGAAACTCATGCCCTGAATCAAATGCCCTGAAACTCATGCCCTGAAATTTTTGCCCTGAAACTCCAGCCCTGAATCTGAAGTCCTGAATCTCATGCCCTGAATCTCCTGCCCTGAATCTCAAGCCCAGAAACTACTGCACTGAATTTTATGCCCTTGATCTCATGCCCTGAATCTCCTGTCCTGAATCTCAAGCCCAGAAACTACTGCACTGAATCTCACACCCTGAATTTCCTGCCCTGAATCTCAAAACCTGAATCTCCTGCCCTGAATATCCTGCCATAAAACTCATGCCCTGAATCTTAGGTCCTGAAACCACAGCCCTGAATCTCATGCCCTGAAACACCTGCCCTGAATCTCCTGCCCTGAAACTCATGCCCTGAATCTCATGCCCTGTAACTCCTGCCCTGAATCTCCTGCTCTGAAACTCGTGCCCTGAAACTCCTGTCCTGAATCTCCTGCCCTGAATCTAATGCCCTGAATCTCCTGCCCTGAAACTCCTGCCCTGAATCTCATGCCCTGAAACTCGTGCCCTGAAACTCATGTCCTGAATCTCAAGCCCTGAAACCACAGCCCTGAATCTCATGCCCTGAAACTCCTGCCCTGAATCTCCTGCCCTGAAACTCATGCCCTGAGTCTGATGCCCTGAAACTCCTGCCCTGAATCTCCTACCCTGAAACTAATGCCCTGAATCACATGCCCTGAAACTCCTGCCCTAAATCTCCTGACCTGAAACTCCAGCCCTGAATCTCCTACCCTGAAACTAATGCCCTGAATCTCCTACCCTGAAACTAATGCCCTGAATCTCCTGCCCTGAAACTCATGCCCTGAATGTCATGCCTTGAATCTCCTGCCCTGAAACTCATGCCCTGAATCTCCTGCCCTCCAATTGCAGCCCGGAATGTCAAGCCCTGAAACCACAGCCCTGAATCTCATGCACTGAAACTAAAGCCGTGAATCTCATGCCCTGAAACTCCTGCCCTGAAACTCCAGTCCTGAACGTCCTGCCCTGAAACTAATGCCCTGAATCATATGCCCTGAATCTCATGCCCTGAAACACCTGCCCTGAATCTCATGCCCTGAAACCACAGCCCTGAATCTCATGCCCTGAAACTCCTGCTCTGAATCTCATGCCCTGAAACTCCTGTCCTGAATCTCCTGCCCTGAAACTCATGCCCTGAATCTCATGCTTTGAATCTCCTGCCCTGAAACTCATGCCCTGAATCTCCTGCCCTGCAACTGCAGCCTTGAATGTCAAGCTTTGAAACCACAGCCCTGAATCTCATGCCCTGAAACAAAATCCCTGAATCTCATGCCCTGAAACTCCAGCCCTGAATCTCCTGCACTGAAACTCCAGCCCTGAATCTCCTACCCTGAAACTAATGCCCTGAATTACATGCCCTGAAAGTCCTGCCCTGAACCTCCTGCCCTGAACCTCCTGTTCTGAAACTCATGCTCTGAATCAAATGCCCTGAAACTCATGCCCTGAAATTTTTGCCCTGAAACTCCAGCCCTGAATCTGAAGTCCTGAATCTCATGCCCTGAATCTCCTGCCCTGAATCTCCTGTCCTGAAACTCATGCCCTGAATTTTATGCCCTTGATCTCATGCCCTGAATCTCATGCCCTGAAACACCTGCCCTGAATCTCATGCCCTGAAACCACAGCCCTGAATCTCATGCCCTGAAACTCCTGCCCTGAATCTCATGCTCTGAAACTCCTACCCTGAATCTCCTGCCCTGAAACTAATGCCCTGAATCACATGCCCTGAAACTCCTGCCCTGAAACTCCTGTCCTGAATCTCCTGCCCTGAAACTCATGCCCTGAATCACATGCCCTGAAACTCATGCCCTAAATCTCATGCCCTGAAATTCATATCCTGAATCTAATGCCTTGAAACTCATGCCCTGAATCTCATGCCCTGAATCTCCTGCCGTGAATCTCATGCCCTGAATATCATGGCCTTAATCTCATGCCCTGAAACTCCTCCCCTGAAACTCCTGCCCTGAAACTCATGCCCTCAATCTCATGCCCTAAAACTCCTGCCCTGAATCTCATGCCCTAAAACTCCTGCCCTGAATCTCCTGCCCTGAAACTCATGCCTTGAATCTCATGTCTTGAATCTCCTGCCCTGAAACTCATGCCCTGAATCACATGCTCTGAAACTCGACCCCTGAATCTTCTCCCCTGAGACTCGACCACTGAAAATCCTACCCTGAAAATCCTGCCCTGAATCTCCTGCCCTGAAATTCCACCCCTGAAACTGCTGCCCTGAAACTCGAACCCTGAAACTTCAATTCTGATACTCCTGCCCTGAATCTCCTGCCCAGAAACCTCACCCCTGAAACTCCTGCCCTGAAAGTCGACCCCTGAAATTAGTTCAAGAGGTCCAGAATATAACAGCTGAGATATGATGTTGAGGCATTGTAAGGAACCAGTGAGGCCTCTCTGTGTGCATTGTGAACAGTTTTGTACTCCTTGCTTTCGAAAAGATGTGCTGGCATTGGTGATGGTTCAGAAGAGGCTCACAAGTATGATTCCAGGAATGAAAGCGTTATCCTGTGAGGAACATTTGATGGTTCTGGGCCTGTACTCACTGGAATTTAGGCTGAGGGGGGATCTCATTGAAACCTTTTTTAAGTTGAAAGTCCTAGACAATAGATGTGGAAAGTATGTTTCCCATGGCGCAGAATGTAGGACAATAGGGCATAGCCCCAGGAAAGAGGGGCATCCATTTAAAACAGATGCAGAAAATTTTCTTTAGCCAGAGGTTGGGGAATTTGTGGAATTTGTTCCCACAGGCAGCTGTGGAGTCCAGGTCATTAGGTGTATTTAGGGAGAAATTGATAGGTTCTTGATTGGCCACGTCATCAAAGGTTATGGGGAGAAGGCCGGGGAGTGGGTTTGAGGAAGGGAGAAAATTATCAGTCCTGAAAGATATGCTGGAGCAGACTCGATGGGACAAATGGCCTAGTTCTGCTCCTATGTCTTGTGGCCTTCTGGTGTACATAGACAAGGTTGGTGTACTGTGGTTTTGTTCACCAGGTTGGAAGATTCCTTCTTCTCCAGCCATTAACCTTTCTCACCCACTTGGTTTCCACTATCACCTTCCAGCCCTCCACTTTTTTTCTTCTGGCATCTTCCTCATTCTTTCTGAGTCCTGAAGAAGGGTCTTGGACTGAAATGTCGACTGTTTATTCTTTTCCATGGATGCTGCCTGAGCTACTGAGTTCTTCCAGCGTTTTGTGTGAGTTGCTTTGGATTTCCAGCATCTGAAGACTTTCTTCAGACAGCGCCTACACTTCTTCAGGAGTCTGCGGCGATTCAGCATGTCATCAGAAATCTTGGCAAACTTCTATAGATACGTGGTGGAAAGTATGCCAAGTGACTGCATTACGGCCTGGTTTGTGGAACACCAATACCTTTGAGCAGAAAATCTTACAAAAGGTAGTGGATTTGGCTTAGTACATTACAGGTAAACCCCTCCCAACCATTGAGCACGTCTACATGAAACCTTGCTGTGGAAAAGCAGCAAACGTCATCAAAGATCCTCACCACCCAGGCCATGATCTTTTCTGAGGTACAAGGGCCTCAGGACTCGCACCACCAGGTTCAAGAACATTTACTACCCCTCAACCATCAGGCTCTTGAACAAAAGGAGATAACTACACTCACTCTCTTTCTGGTGTTCTTACAGCCTATGGTCTCACTCTAAGGACTCTCTACCTTGCTTGTTCATTCGCACTTGACCCAAAACAGGAGTGTGTGGGCTATGGCAGTCAAAGCTCAGACTGGGCACGGCACCTGATGATGATGATGACCTTGTTCGCTATTTATTGCTATTTATTTGCATTTGCAAGTTTTGTTGTCCATTGATCCATTTACAGTAACTGTTCTATATATTTGTTAAGTATTCCCGCAGTAAAAGAATCCAGGGTTGTATGTGGTGACATGTATGTACTCTAGGGTTGCCAACTGTCCCGTATTATATTGGGCTAAATTGGTTTGTCCCATACGGGACCGCCCTTGTCCCGTATTTCCCCCGCTAAAGTAGAGCGTTCCTATGAAACTGTTCGTAAGCCAAAGAAGCAATTACCATTAACTTATATGGGAAAAATTTTTAAGCGGTTCCCAGACCCAAACAATAACCTACCAAATCATACCATAGTCATAGTCATACTTCATTAATCCTGGGGAAATTGGTTTTTGTTACAGTTGCACCATAAATAAGAAATAGTAATAAAACCATAAATAGTTCAATAGTGATATGTAAATTATGCCAGTAAATTATGAAATAAGTCCAAGACCAGCCTATTGGCTCAGGGTGTCTGACCCTCCAAGGGAGGAGTTGTAAAGTTTGATGGCCACAGGCAGGAATGACTTCCTATGACGCTCTGTGTTGCATCTCGGTGGAATGAATCTCTGGCTGAATGCACTCCTGTGCCCACCCAGTGCATTATGTAGTGGATGGGAGACATTGTCCAAGGTGGCATGCAACTTAGACAGCATCCTCTTTTCAGACACCACTGTGAGAGAGTCCAGTTCCATACCCACAACATCACTGGCCTTACGAATGAGTTTGTTGATTCTGTTGGTGTCTTATACCCTCAGCCTGCTGCCTCAGTACACAACAGCAAACATGATAGCACTGGCCGCCACAGACTCGTAGAACATCCTCAGCATCGTCCGACAGAGGTTAAAGGACCTCAGTCTCCTCAGGAAATAGAGACGGCTCTGACCCTTCTTGTAGACAGCCTCAGTGTTCTTTGACCAGTCCAGTTTATTGTCAATTCGTATCCCCAGGTATTTGTAATCCTCCACCATGTCCACAGTGACCCCCTGGATGGAAACAGGGGTCACCGGTACCTTAGCTCTCCTCAGGTCTACCACCAGCTCCTTAGTCTTTTTCACATTAAGCTGCAGATAATTCTGTTCACTCCACGTGACAAAGTTTCCTCCCGTAGCCCTGTACTCGGCCTCATCTCCCTTGCTGATGCATCCAACTATGGCAGAGTCATTCGAAAACTTCTGAAGATGACAAGACTCTGTGCAGTAGTTGAAGTTCGAGGTGTAAATGGTGAAGCGAAAGGGAGACAAGATACCAAATAACACATAAAACCTAAAATAACACTAACATATAGCAAAAGTAGGAATGATATGATAAATACACAGTCTATATAAAGTAGAAATAATGTATGTACAGTGTAGTTTCAGATCGGGAAGATAAAGCCGCAACCGATTTGTAGAGAGGGGGGAAAAAAATCGGTACGTACACGCATGCGCACGTATCTGCCCGAGCAAGGCTTCATGGTCATAGTAGTCTTTTCAGGGTAAACGCAAGTGTCCCTTATTTGACCGCTACTTTTGTCCCTTATTTGGGAGTGAGAAAGTTGGCAACCCTAATGTACTCTGATAATATATTTTACTTCGAAACTTCCAGAATTCGCCATCGATGACCAAGCAACCAGATGCGCATGCGTAAGGGTCGTGGAGTTCCGGAATTCACGCATGCGCTCCGTGACAAAAGGCTCTTGGAGAAGGGGCAGCAGGTAGGAGCGGAGTTCTGAGCGGCAGATTTCTTGGGCTCTGGCTGAGGTACCATTGCTGTGAGCTCCGGACACACCGTAGCTCCGCATCCCGGGACAGTCCCGGTCCTTGCCCTCTCTCTCAACCCCAGATCGATACCCGGGCCCTGGGGAGCTTTCGGCTGATGAGCGTATCGCTGGGACCTTGGGGTATAAATGAGTTTCTCGTTCGCCGATGTTTCTGGGTAAAGAGGCCGTCCTGGGTTCCTCTTCCAGCGATTTCCCAGCCAGTTCATTGGGCGTGGTGGGGGTGGGTGCGTGGAGAGAGAGAGAGAGAATGAGAGCGGGTAGATCTCACAAACACTGCCGAGCTCCAAATATCTAAATTCAAGAAATAGGAACTAGGAACAAAATTATAGTTAATCTCAGATGAGGAGTCTACCTCCCAGTCAGTGAAAGTGTTAATCAGTGCTGCATAGGAAAAATAGAACAAAGTTGTGCTATCACCTTTAGTCCTTTATTCTACCTCTTTTGTTTTGGACCTTTCTACCCAGTAGAACTTGTTTTATACCATTCTCTTTAGGTACATAGTGATATCAAGCGCCTTTGAGACTGTAGGATGTGGGAGCAGAATTAGGTTATTTAGCTCATTGAGTTTACTCTGCCATTTATTTTTTTTTCCCCAGTTGTGTGTACCAATAATTGGCTGAGCAGGAAATTTTTACTTGGCCTGAAAACTGCATCACTTTAAATGATCAGTATATGAAAAAAAATGTCTACTGCATGGTAACAAAGGCTATGTACGCAGCAGCATTTCAGTTACTTTGTGGCTGCACACCTGTGCAGCTTAGAGGGAACTAATAATACTAGTGGAGAGAATCAAACTGAGCCAAGTCACAGATTGAAGATGGACAGAAAGGAAGACTGTCAGAGAATTTGATGGTCAGTCCAGATACTGGCACTGGCCCAGTTACAAGATGACTTCCTCCCTCAACTCGGGTTGAACCTTGCTGTAATAGTGTGATGTTAGAGCTCAGCATAAAAACTAAAATTTTCCTCATGATAGAAAATTATCACATAAGACTAAGATATAAGAGCAGAATTAGGCCATTTGGTCTGTGAAGTCTGCTTTGCCATTTCATCGTGGGTGATTCATTTTCCCTCTCAGCACCAGCCTTCTGCCTTCTCCCTGTATCCCTTCATGCCCTGGCTAACCAAAAAATCTAACAACCTCTGCTAAATATACTTAATGACTTGGCCTCCACAGCAGCCTGTGACAATGAATTCCACAGATTCACCACTCTCTGGCTCAAGAAATTTTTCCTCACCTCCATTCTAAAAGGACATCCCTTTATTTTGAGGCTGTGTCCTCTGGTCTTGCTTGCCCCCGCCCCCATAGAAAACATGCTTTCCACATCCATTCTATCAAGATCTTTCAATATTCCAACAGTTTCAATGAAGTCCCTCTTCTGAATTTCAGTGAGTAGAGGCCCAGAGCCATCAAACACTCCTCATATGACATGCCTTTCAGACCCAGAGTCATTTTGTGTGCTCCTTTGAACTTAATGTTAGCACATCCTTTCTAGATAAGGGGCCCAAAATTTCTCACAGTTCTCCAAGTAAGGCCTTACTAGTGCTTTATAAAGCTTCAGCAATATATCCTTGCTTTTATATTCTCAGCCTCGCAAAATGAATGCTACCATCGCATTTGTCTTCCTCACCACAGACTTAACCTGCAAGTTAACCTTTAGCGAATCCTACATGAGGACTCCCAGGTGTGAACTCTTTGTGCCTTAGATCTTAGAAATTTCGTTCCATTTGAAAAGTAGTCTGAACTTTTATTTCTTCTACCAATGTTCATGACCGTACACTTACCAAAATAATGTCCTTTACCCATTGATGTCTTTTGTAAATCTTTTTGCAGGTTGGAAATGACAAAAATTGGTGATTTGGAGTCTCAAACTCAGTGACATGTCAGTTTTACTGTCTCTGTCCAGGTTTTTAAAGAGTGACCAGATACTTACTTTGTGACACTTATATATCAGTTGTTGATCCTTGGAGACAAAGAAGTGTGTCATCTCAGCTGGAAATATGTTTTGAATCTGAAATGAAATTTTCTGTTGTAACTCAGTGAAATCCACTGGAACCAGGGAGCTGAGAAGATAGCAGCATTTGTTCACTAGAGATCAGTTCTTCAACTGCATTAATTGATTGTGTGAGGGATTTAATAAGTCTGACTGATTTAGCGAATTGACGGAGAATTGATATTAAACTGTGAAAGGGATTCATTCACTCATCCCATCTACAGACACACCAACGATTTCACACTGAGGAGATGCCGTTCACCTGCTCTGATTGTGGGAAGGGATTTACTCGGTCATCCAACCTACAGAGACACAAACGAATTCATACTGGGAAGAGGCCATTCACTTGTTCAGACTGTGGGAAGGGATTCACTCAATCATCTGCCCTACTGGCACACCAACAAATTCACACTGGGGAGAGGCCATTCACCTGTTCAGTATGTGGAAAGGGATTCACTCAGTCATCTGCCCTACTGGTACACCAGCGAATTCATACTGGAGAGAGGCCATTCACATGCCCTGAATGTGGGAAGCGATTCAATCGGTCATCTGAACTGAAGGTACATCAGCGAATTCACACTGGGGAGAGGCCATTCACCTGCTCAGACTGTGGGAAGGGATTCAGTCAGTCGTCCAACCTGCAGATGCACCAACGAGTTCACACTGGGGAAAGGCCATTCACCTGTTCAGATTGTGGGAAGGGATTCACTCACTTATTTAGCCTACAGAGGCACCAGCGAGTTCACACTGGGGAGAGGCCATTCATCTGCTCGGACTGTGGGAAGGGATTCAGTCAGTCATCCCACTTACAGACACATCAACGAGATCACTTTGGGGCGTGGCCATTTGTCTGCTCAGACTGTGGGAAGGGATTCACTCAGTCATCGCTCCTACAGATGCATCAACGAGTTCACACTGGGGTGAGGCCGTTCATCTGTTCGGCATGTGGGAAGAGATTCAGTCGGTCATCTCACCTACAGACACACCAGTCAGTTCACACTGGGGAGAGGCCATTCAACTGTTCAGTCTGTGGAAAGGGATTCAGTCACTCATCCAGCCTACAGAGACACCAACGAGTTCATACTGGAGAGAGGCCATTCACTTGTTCTGTATGTGGTAAGGGATTCACTCAATCATCTGACCTGCTCGTACACCAGCGAGTTCACACTGGGGAGAGGCCATATACCTGCTCGGACTGTGGGAAGAGATTCACTCAGTCAACCAACCTTGTGGCGCACTACCGAGTTCACGCTGGTGAGAAAGTTTAAAGAAACTGCACGCTGGATATTTAACCATCATGGTCGCTGAATCCAGAATAAAGTTCAAAAGTGACTGCTGGTGTCGAACTCTGCAATTATTGCTGTTGCTCATCACATGCAATTCTGCATCCTGGTCACTGAGCATGGGAGGAGTTTCTTCTGCTGGTGTTGGACAGATCACATTGAGATGCAACATCACAATAGGATTTAAACTTTGGGCACCTGTAGACCAGAGGCAGAACAACTATTCTCTGCGTTTGGAGGAGGTTGGTGGAGACAAGATGTGTTGGAATGCCTCATTAATAACTACAGATTTAGCTGATCCTTGGTTGGTGATATTGAGATTTTCCCAGTCCCAAGGTGACAAATCCGGTCCTTGGGTCTTCCTGCTCACCAATCGAACCAAGACCTAGCCAATTTGGATCTAGAACCTCAGTGTGCCGAAAAGGCTGATCGTGTACTCGGGAATTGTTCCCCTTGTTGGGTTTTATTTGTGGCCTCAAATTCTTTTCATGAACTGGATCTTCTGTCTGAAGGGAAAGGAGGAAACCAGCACAAGATGGAGAGAATTTCAGCAACTGTGAAGCAATGTACCAGTTCCTTCTATTCATTTAGGAGGCAATGTTTAGGATTGTCTTAAGGAGGAATGATAGATTAGTTGTTGGGATTTGATGGGGGTACAACTCTGGATAAATATATGTAATTACTGCTTGGGCCAACTGTCTTTATTGATCCTGGGTCTTTGCTAAGGAGCTGCTCACAGGGTGATGTCAACAAAGTTCGTTTAGTGACCCCTTGGGTCTGTCTGAAGATGGTGCCCAGTGTCCAAATGCAGACCAGGAAACTTGATGCCTTTAATACTCAGGCAGTGTCTGAATCCATCCAAATCTGGAAGTACAAACGGTCTTGTCATCCTGTACTAATCTGATGTTTGTCACGTTTGATTTGGAAGAGAATATTGAACAATTAGTGAGGTTATGGATGACACCAAAACTGGTGTGTGGTGAAAGTGAGAGTTATCTAAGGTTACAATGGGATGGAGACCAGCTGTGAAAGTGAACCAAGGAATGGCAGGTGGAACTTAACAGGACAAGTACAATATAAAACCATAGAACACTACAGCACAGAAAACAGGCCATTCAGCCCTTCTAGTCTGTGCCAAAGCATTATTCCGCTAGTCCCATTGACCTGCATCCAGTCCATAACCTTCCAGTCCTCTCCCATCCATGTACCTATCCAATTTATTCTTAAAACTTAAGAGTGAGCCCGCATTTACCACATCAGATGGTAGCTTGTTCCACACTCCCACCACTCTCTGAGTGAAGATGTTCCCCCAAAACCTTTCCCCTTTCACCCTAAAGCCATGTCCTCTCGTATTTCCAATCTAAGTGGAAAGAGCCTATTCACATCTATTCTGTCTATACTCCTCATAATTTTGTAAACCTCTATCAAATCTCCCCTCATTCTTCTACGCTCCAAGGAATAAAGTCCTAACCTGTTCAGTCTTTCCCTGTAACTCAACTCCTGAAGACCCAGCAACATCCTAGTAAATCTTCTCTGCACTCTTTCAACCTTACTGATATCCTTCCTATAATTAGGTGACCAGAACTGTACACAATACTCCAAATTTGGCCTCACCAATGTCTTATATAACCACATCATAACATCCCAACTCCTATACTCAATACTTTGATTTATGAATGCCAGGATGCCAAAAGCCTTCCTTACAACCCTGTCTACCTGTGACGCCACTTTCAGGGAATTATGTATCTGATCTCCCAGATTTCTTTGTTCCTCCGCACTCCTCAGTGCCCAGCCATTTACTGTGTATGTCCTACCTTGATTTGTCCTTCCAAAATGCAACACCTCACACTTGTCTGCATTAAATTCCATCTGCCATTTTCTGGCCCATTTTTCCAGTTGGTCCAGATCCCTCTGCAAGCTTTGAAAGCCTTCCTCGCTGTCCACAACGCCTCCAATCTTAGTGTCATCAGCAAACTTGCTGATCCAATTTACCACATTATTAGCTAGATCATTGATATAGACAACAAACAACAATGGTCCCAGCACAGATCCTTGAGGCACACCACTGGTCACAGGCCTCCAGTCTGATAAGCAATCATCCACTACCACTCTCTGTCTTCCCCCACACAGCCAGTTTCAAATCCAGTTTACAGCCTCTCCATGGATACTTAGTGTCTGAACCTTCTGAACTAACCTCCCATGTGGGACCCTGTCAAAGGCCTTATTCAGGTCCATGTAGACAACATCCACAGCCTTTCCTTCGTCTACTATTGTCTATCTATGAAGTTAAACCTGAGCAGAACATACAGAGTGAACGAGAGGGCCCAGGAAGAGTTGTGTAACCACCTCTCTTGCCTCAGGGCCATTTTCATCTCAACTATCCTGCAGCCAGAGAGTTGACCCTTCCACCTCTAAACTTGATTCATTTCTAATTTTAAAAGTTACCATTTCTGTGTCGATGGGTGTTTATCATCCTGACCAGTTCTGCCTGAAGTTGTTTGGTCTAATTGTTTCTTGGTGAAATTTGACAATGGGTTCTCCTCTGGGTTGGGCCTTCAGGTCCACGTCAGCAGTAGGAACCGACCCAGCTCCAGCTCCAGCTTCGGCCTCAGCTTGGCATTGTTCGGAGATACTGTTCTGGCACTGGAGAGGGCCCAGTCACTGACCTCCCAGGCCACACAGTCAGGTAAACCCCAGTACACACTGGCACTGAGACCTTCCAGAATAGCAGAAGGGTCCTTGTCTAGCACCAGCTGGCTCTGAGACATCCCTGCCCTCCCATGCCAGAATCAGGCTGATTCCCCCAAGCGCCAACAGCTGTTGTTAATATGTACACACATCATGCTCTGTGGTGGCACCAACCCAGCTCTAGGACCCTGGCCTCTGGTTGGCATAAGCTCATTTGGGGGAATCACCCTTTTGGACCTATTCAGGGGCACTGGTGGTGTAGGGGGGGGGGGGTTAAGCTTTAGGGAGTGCAGTCACAAATCTTGATTGTGCCTTTATATGATTCCCCAATCTTCGATGTGGACCTATTCACGGCCTCTCTCCACAATTCCCATGGGGCTATCTGTGTTTCTGTGTCTGGCACACCTAGGTAAGGTATATGGGACCCAGTGGCATATTCTGGAGTTAGGATATATAGCAAACATTTACAGCAACCAACATTCAGATCTGAATATGAATTGTAGATTAAATTTAAAATGCAGCCTGGATCAGTAAATTGCATGAGTAGGACTGAGAAGGCAGAACTCAAGAGTCAATTGTAGACCAGGAAACAGCCTGGTTTATATATGACTGCATCTCTCTCTCTCTCTCTCTCTCTCTATCT
Organism: Mobula birostris; assembly: GCF_030028105.1. NCBI lineage: Eukaryota > Metazoa > Chordata > Chondrichthyes > Myliobatiformes > Myliobatidae > Mobula > Mobula birostris. The sequence goes on from NC_092398.1 coordinate 32,394, forward strand.
CTGACTCTCATCATTCCAAAAGGCTGTCAGTTTACATTTGTGTGTATCAAATAAAAGACTTCTTTATATCTGCAGGCTGCGTCTCTGGTGACTTTGTTCATATTACAACAGCACCTCCCCCGAGTGGCAAGGGCTCATGGCAAAGTTTGAATTCCTTCGGCCCCTGTAATATTCAGCTCTCATTCCTATTCCTAGGAATTCTCTTTCAAACTTCCCTACCAGTTCACACCAAGGAAGCTTCCCGAGTGCCCCTCGCATTTTGAAGCCCAGTGGGAGCCTGAGTCGGTCACAACCTCCTGTTGATTTGGCCGATGTACTGAACACAAGGGTGATCTGAATCTGGAACTGAGTGTTCATTCTCTCAATGCTCTGCCCCGATCTGCGCCCTTCAGCAGATCAGGTCGTGCAGGTAAATTGAAACAATAACCGCTACCAGTGTGAGAACCAACTTCCCGGAGTTCCCACTGGGAACCTCAATGAAGGAGCAAGAGCTCTCATCCTATCCACCCAAAGTCACTTCAGGTCTCCTCCGGGGAATGGGGACCGGAGTGGTAGTGCTGAGGATGGGGCAGCTGGTATACAACTAGCTGCAGTGTGCAGTGAGACTGAGGAAGGACAGGCAGAGATGATAGGGCAAAGCTGCTGTCAGTGGGATGAGATACAGTGTAAAATGGGGACAAAATCGAAAAGGGTGATTAATACAGGACTGAAGGTATTATATTTGAATACACAAAGTATACGGAATAGGATAGATGATCTTACAGCGCAGTTAGAATTTGGCAGGTATGTCATTGTGGGCATCACTGAGTCATTCCCGAAAGAAGATCACAGTTGGAACTTAACATCCAAGAATGCACATTGTATGCACAAGGATATACAAGGAGGCAGAGGGGGAAGAGTGGCTCTGCTGGTAAAAATGAAATCAAATCCTCAGAAACAGGTGACATAGGATTGGAACATGTAGAACCTTGTGGGTAGTGAGTTACATACAGGCCCCCTAACAGTAGCCAGGATGTGTAATATACATTTCAGCAGGAAATAGAAAAGGAGAAAGTAGGAAAAAGGAAAAACATCATAGGGATAGGATAATAGCATTTGGAAACCCATGCCTAATTAGGAAGACACACAAAAAATGCTGGTGAACACAGCAGGCCAAGCAGCATCAGGAGGAGGTACAGTCGACGTTTTGGGCCGAGACCCTTTGTCAGGACTAACAAAGAAAAGATAGTAAGAGATTCGAAAGGGGGAGATCAGAAATGATAGGAGAAGACAGGAGGGGGAGGGATGGAGCTATGAGCTGGAAAGTTGATTGGCAAAAGGGATACGAGGCTGGAGAAGGGAGAGGATCATGGGATAGGAGGCCTAGGGAGAAAGAAAAGGGGAGGGGAGCCCAGAGGATGGGTAAGGAGTTATAGTGAGAGGGACTGGGGAAGAATGAATAAATAAATAAATAAGGGATGGGATACGAGGGGGAGGAGGGGCATTAACGTAAGTTGGAGAAGTCAACGTTCATGCCATCAGGTTGGAGGCTACCCAGACGGAATATAAGGTGTTGTTCCTCCAACCTGAGCATGGCTTCATCTTGGCAGTAGAGCAGGCCGTGGATAGACATATCAGAATGGGAACGGGACGTGGAATTAAAATGTGTGCTTTTTTTTTGCAAGTGACAAATAACTATAATCTTTAAAAAAATATTAGAGTTGAAGGCAACAGACAGGATTTAAATATAAGAACATAAGACATATGAGCAGAATTAGGCATTTGGCTCATCAAGCCTGCTGTCTTTTTATCATGGCTGATGCATTTTCCCTCTCAGCCCCAGGCCAATCTCTTGCCTTCTCCCCATATCCCTTCATGCCATGACTAATCAACCTCTGTCTTAACTATACCAAATGACTTGGTCTTCACAGCCGCTTGTGCCAATGAATTCCACAGATTCACCACTCTCTGGTGAAAGAAATCCCTCCTCTTCTCCATTCTAAAAGGATACCTCTCTATTCTGAGGTTGTGCCCTCTGGTCTTAAGACTCCCCCATAATAGGAAATACGCTCTCTACATCTACTCTATTGACATCTTTTAACATTGAATAGGTCACCCCTCATTCTTCTGAATTCCAGTGAGTGGAGGCCTAGAGCCATCAAATGCTCTTCGTATTACAAGCTTTTCAATCCCATTTTCTTGAACCCCCTTTAAATACTCTCCAATATCAGCACATCCTTTCTGAGATAAGGGGACCAAAACTGCTCACAATACTCCAAGTGAGACCTCACCAATGTTTTATAAAGCCTCAATATAACATCCTTGCTTTTTGTATTCTAGTCCTTTTGAAATGAGTGCCAAAGAAGGAAGGAAGAGAGAGTTTTAAAACACAAGAAGTTCTGCAGATCCTAAACACAATAAATTCTACAGATGCTGGAAATCCAGAGAAACATGCACAAAATGCTAGAGGAACTCAGCAGGTCAGGCAGCACATACGGACAGGAATAAACAGTCAACTTTTCGAGCTGAGACCCTTCTTCAAGACTGGAAAGGAAGGGGAAAGATGCCAGAATAAAAAGGTGGGGGAGGAAGAGAAGCTAGAAGGTGATAGATAGGTGAGTGGGGGATGAAGTGAGAAACAGAAAGAGATACTGTGGATGCAAAACCTTTAAGAAACAAGGCAGTATTCGTGTTTTGTAAAGATAGCAATGTGAGGAAGATTAGGGGTTAAAAGCTGTGAGTGGAAGCAAGGTAACACCAAGTAATCATATTGAGTGACAGTGGCTTTGGGGAATAATCACATGAGTAGCTCTATACCTATCCATTGACCAAATTAAAAATCAGTTAGTTGGGGGGAAAAGTTATGGATGCTAAATGTTTAAAATGGTTTCATGGCCATGTAAGAACAGATAGCTTATCGGTGTTGATTGTATTTAGATTAGATTATGAGGACACTTAGTCCTCGTTTATTGTCATTTAGAAATGCATGTATTAAGAAATGATACAATGTTCCTCCAGAGTGATATCACAAAACAGGACAAACCAAAGACTAACACTGACAAGACCACATACAGTAATTATAACATATAGTTACAGCAGTGAAAGGCAATACCATAATTTGATAAAGAGCAGACCATGGGCACGGTAAAAAAAAGTCTCAAAATTCCGATCGATGCCCGATAGTCCCGATAGCAGGGCAAAAGGGAGAAACTCTCCCTGCCATAAAAACCTCCAGGCACGGACAACTGCCAATGCATTGGAAGCACCCGACCACAGCCGACTCTGAGTCCGTCCGAAAACTTCGAGCCTCCGACACCAAGCACCATCTCTGCCGAGCGCTTCAACCCCATCCTGGCCGCCGAGCAACAAGCAAAGCCGAGGACTCGGGGCCTTCTCCTCCAGAGATTCTGGATCACACAACAGCGGCAGCAAAGAAGGTATTTCAGGAGTTTCTCCAGATGTTCCTTCATACTGTCACGTCTGTCTCCATCAAATCAGGATTGTGCACAGCACCCTACTTGACAGATAACAGACATATTTGATGGGGAGAAAAAAGTTGCTGGATAGTGTTAATTTAAGTGATATGAGTCATATGGTTCAAATCTATGTGCTGTTCATTCATATGTTTTCAGTGCCAGAAGTTCAGTCATGTAGCAGCTGTATGGAGGAGTAAAACACAGTGTGGAGAAGGTTTTAGGCCAAAATGTAGTAATTGTGGAGGGGACATAGATTTGCATATGCATGGGGTCCTGTACATAAGAAAGTTGTAGAAGCACAGTGTGTTCAGGTAGAAATGGCGTATCATACACAGAGGCTCTACAGGAAGTGCAGAAGACAATGTCAGTTGGGACCTATCCAGAATAGAGCAACAACCTTAGAATATAAAGCAACACTTTTATATTCTGCCTGGATAACCTCCAACTTGATAGCATGAATATCAATTTTTCCCTCCCCTATTCCCCAACTCCAGCCTCTTACCTCTTCTCACCTGCCTATCACCTCCCATCTGAGTCCCTTCCTCCTTCCCTTTCTCCTATGATCCACTCTTCTCTCCTATCAGATTCCTTTTTTGCCAGCTCTCGACCTTTTCCACCCACTTAGCTTCACCTATCGCCTTCTCCTCACTCCTCAACCTTTTTATTCTGGCATCTCTCCCCTTCCTTTCCAGTCCTGAAGGGTCTCATCCTGAAACAAGCCTGTTTATTCATTTCCACAGAGACTGCCTGACCTGCTGAGTTCCTCCAGCATTTTATGTATGTTGCTCTGGATTTCCAGCATATGAAAACTTTCTGCTGTTTAAGATCAAAGTCAGTGTGTAAAGTGCATGATATTATAAACAAAGGATTCATTAATTTGCATCTGTATTTATGCAGGAGATGGACACAAAATCTATAGAGTGAGGCAAATTGGCAGAGGTGTTGGCTATCCAGAGGCAAAGATTTGCTTTTTAGACTTCTAACTGCATCTGTCGTGCTGTTTTTGTAGTTTAATCACAAATTTTGTGATTCTTTTGATTAGTAAAAGGTTTCACTCATCTCATTAACTCTAATCATTCATTTCTGTCAAATCCACCACATGGTCTTATTTCTAAATCAATAAGAGCCATTTTCTGAGTCTTATCCCATACTTTCACATCAGGAGCCACATTTCAATAATACGTAGAATAGTACAGCACAGTACGGGTCCTTCGGCCCACAATGTTGTGCCGACCCTTAAACCCTGCCTCCCATATAACCTCCCACCTTAAATTCCTCCATATACCTGTCTAGTAGTCTCTTAAATTTCACTAGTGTATCTGCCTCCACCACTGACTCAGGCAGTGCATTCCACGCACCAACCACTCTGAGTAAAAAAACCTTCCTCTAATATCCCTCTTGAACTTCCCACCTCTTACCTCAAAACCATGTCCTCTTGTATTGAGCAGTGGTGCCCTGGAGAAGAGGCGTTGGCTGTCCACTCTATAGTTATAGTCATAGTCATAGTCATACTTTATCGATCCCGGGGGAAATTGGTTTTCGTTACAGTTGCACCATAAATAATAAATAGTAATAGAACCATAAATAGTTCAATAGTAATATGTAAATTATGCCAGTAAATTATGAAATAAGTCCAGGACCAGCCTATCGGCTCAGGGTGTCTGACCCTCCAAGGGAGGAGTTGTAAAGTTTGATGGCCACAGGCAGGAATGACTTCCTATGACGCTCTGTGCTGCATCTCGGAGGAGTGAGTCTCTGGCTGAATGTACTCCTGTGCCCACCCAGTACACTATGTAGTGGATGGGAGACATTGACCAAGATGGCATGCAACTTGGACAGCATCCTCTTTTCAGACACCACTGTGAGAGAGTCCAGTTCCATCCCCACAACATCACTGGCCTTACGAATGAGCTTGTTGATTCTGTTGGTGTCTGTTACCCTCAGCCTGCTGCCCCAGCACACAACAGCAAACATGTTAGCACTGGCCACCACAGACTCATAGAACAACCTCAGCATCATCCGGCAGATGTTAAAGGACCTCAGTCTCCTCAAGAAATGGAGACGGCTCTGACCCTTCTTGTAGACAGCCTCAGTGTTCTTAGACCAGTCCAATTTATTGTCAATTCGTATCCCCAGGTATTTGTAATCCTCCACCATGTCCATACTGACCCCCTGAATGGAAACAGGGGTCACCGGTACCTTAGCTCTCCTCAGATCTACCACCAGCTCCTTAGTCTTTTTCACATTAAGCTGCAGATAATTCTGCTCACACCATGTGACAAAGTTTCCTACCATAGACCTGTACTCAACCTCATCTCCCTTGCTGATGCATCCAACTATGGCAGAGTCATCTGAAATCTGCTGAAGATGACAAGACTCTGTGCAGTAGTTGAAGTCCGAGGTGTAAATGGTGAAGAGAAAGGGAGACAAGACAGTCCCCTGTGGATCCCCAGTGCTGCTGATCACTCTGTCGGACACACAGTGTTGCAAGCACACGTACTGTGGTCTGCCAGTCAGGTAGTAAGAATCCATGATACCAGGGAAGCATCCACCTGCATCGCTGTCAGCTAATCTATTCCCCTGCCAGCTATCTATTCCCCTTAATATCTTGTATACCTCTATCATGCCTCCTCTCATTATCCTTCTCTCTGAAGAGTAAAGCCCTAGCTCCCTTAATCTCTGATCATAATGCATACTCTCTAAACCAGGCAGCATCCTGGTAAATCTCCTCTGTACTCTTTCCAATGCTTCCACGTCCTTCCTATAGTGAGGCGACCAGAACTGGACACAGTACTCCAAGTGGGGCCTAACCAGAGTTTTATAGAGCCGCATCATTACCTCATGACTCTTAAGCTCTATCCCTCGACTTATGAAGGCTAACACCCCATAAGCTTTCTTAACTACCCTATCTACCTGTGAGGCAATTTTCAGGGATCTGTGGACATGTACCCCCAGATCCCTCTGCTCCTCCACACTACCAAGCAACCTAACATTTACTTTTTACGCTGCCTTGGAGTTTGTCCTTCCAAAGTGTACCACCTCACATTTCTCCGGGTTGAACTCCATCTGCTACTTCTCAGCCCACTTCTGCATCCTATCAATGTCTCTCTGCAATCTTCGACAATCCTCTACACTATCCACTGTGAGGGGATCCTGGAGTGCCCCTATTAACTGTTTGGAGAGAGACATTTATCATTGATGGTTTGTTTGGAAAGGAGAGAGAGACAGAGTTTTTTACCACCGATATGTTGCTTTTGAAAAGAGAGTGAGAGATGAAGATTAACGGTTGGACTGTCACTTCAAGGCATTGGAAGTAACTTTGGATTTTTACTGAGTTTGGTGTTGGAGACAGCACCGAGCAGCTCGAAGGTTGCTATGGTGACCAAAGGCAGATTGTTGATATTTCTTCAAGGACTGGTTGCCTGCTTGTGCACTCCTTTACAGACAAAGGAGGGAGGGACTCTTTGAATGACAGGTGATGCTCAGCCTGGTGAAATAAATGCGAGGTCAGATGATACAGACCTCAGGACACATGATCTGGACACTGAATGAGCATTGTTGTGCCCGCTGGAAAAGTGGGTTTTGGAGGATCAATCAGGTGGATCGATCCAAGTTGCTATTCCAGTTTGAGGAGAAGGGGTTGACTGGTGGAGAGTTATCCATGTGTCCACCCTCGCCTGGGTGATAGCTCCACCACAGAAGACTGGTCCCCCGGTTAAAGTCACAGTCGGTGACTTGTAAAGGATTTCGGAGGACGACGAGAAGATCGACAGCATCAACTCAACTCACTACCTCACTCTCTCCATCACTACTCAACTAAATACCACAAACTGAACTGAACTGAACTTTACCCAACATCGTAAGACTGTATCTTTTTACCCCTAAACTTAAAGAAGCTTTGTTTTTTCATACATATATATTCCACACTTACTTTTATATATAATCATTGCTAACCTGTTTGATTTATATACATTTATATTACTGTATTGCGTAGTTATTAATAAATATTATTAGTTTATAGCAATACGAGACTCCAAAGTGTTTTCCATCTCTGCTGGTTTCTTTAACCCCTGTTACGGGGTATGTGACACCACAACACCACCATCCTTTGTGTCATCTGTAAACTTGCCAACCCACCCTTCTACCCCCACATCCAGGTCGTTAATAAAAATCATGAAAAGTAGAGGTCCCAGAACAGATCCTTATGGGACACCACTAGTCACAACCTTCCAATCCAAACGTACTCACTCCACCACGACCCTCTACTTTCTGCAGGCAAGCCAATTCTGAATCCACCTGGCCAAACTTCGCTGGATCCCATGCCTTCTGACTTTCTGAATAAGCCTACCGTGTGGAACCTTGTCAAATGTCTTACTAAAATCCATGTAGATCACATCCACTGCACTACCCTCATCTATATACCTGGTCACCTCCTCAAAGAACTCTATCAGGCTTGTTAGACATGATCTGCCCTTCACAAAGCCACACTGATTGTTCCTGATCAGACCATGATTCTCTAAATGCCCATAGGTCCTATCTCTAAGAATCTTTTCCAACAGCTTTCCCACCACAGATGTAAGGCTTACTGATCTATAATTACCCGGACTATCCCTACTATCTTTTTTGAACAAGGGGACAACATTCTCCTCCCTCCAATCCTCCATTCCCGTGGACAACGAGGACATAAAGATCCCAGCCAGAGGCTCAGCAATCTCTTCCCTCACCTCATGGAGCAGCCTGGGGAATATTCCATCAGGCCCCGGGAACTTATCCGTCCCAATGTATTTTAACTCCAACACCTCCTCTCCCTTAATATCAACAGGCTCCAGAACATCAACCTCACTCATATTGTCCTCACCATCAAGTTCCCTCTCATTTGTGAATACCGAGGAGAAGTATTCATTGAGGGCCTCGCTCATTTCCACAGCCTCCAGGCACATCCTCCCACCTTTATCTCTAATCATTCCTACCTTCACTCCTGTCATCCTTTTGTTCTTCACATAATTGAAGAATGCCTTGGGATTTTCCTTTACCCTACTCGCCAAGGCCTTCTCATGCCCCTTCTTGCTCTCCTCAGCCCCTTCTTAAGCTCCTTTCTTGCTTCCCTATATTCCTCAATAGACCCATCTGATCCTTGCTTCCTAAACCTCAATTATGCTGCCTTCTTCCACCTGACTAGATTTTCCACCTCACTTGTCACCCATGGTTCCTTCACCCTACCATTCTTTATCTTCCTCACCGGGACAAATTTATCCCTAACATCCTGCGACAGATCCCTAAACATCAACCACATGTCCATAGTACATTTCGCTGCAAAAACATCATCCCAATTCACACCCGCAAGTTCTAGCCTTATAGCCTCATAATTTGCCCTTCCCCAATTAATAATTTTCCTGTCATCTCTGATTCTATCCTTTTCCATGATAATGCTAAAGGCCAGGGAGCAGTGGTCACTGTCCCCCAGATGCTCACCCACCGAGAGATCTGTGACCTGACCCAGTTTGTTACCTAATACTAGATCTAGTATGGCATTGCCCCTCGTCGGCCTGTCAACATACTGTGACAGGAATCCGTTCTGGACACACTTAACAAACCCTGCCCCGTCTAAACCATTGGAACTAATCAGGTGCCAATCAATATTAGGGAAGTTAAAGTCACCCATGATAACAACCTTGTTATTTTTGCACCCTTCCAAAATCTGCGTCCCAATCTGCTCCTCGGTATCTCTGTTGCTACCAGGGGCCGACAGAGTACTCCCAATAGAGTAACTGCTCCCTTCCTGTTCCTGACTTCCACCCATACTGACTCAAGGGGATCCTGCTACATTACCCACCCTTTCTGTAGCTGTAATAGTATCCCTGACCAGTAACGCCACCCCTCCTCTCCTCCCCTCCCCCCCATCCCTTTTAAAGCACTGAAATCCAGGAATATTGAGAATCCATTCCTGCCCTGGTGCCAGCCAAGTCTCTGTAATGGTCACTACATCATAATTCCATGTAGGTATCCAAGCTCTCAGTTCATCACCTTTGTTCCTGATGCTTCTTGCATTGAAGTACACGCACTTTAGCCCTTCTACCTTTACACCCTTTATTCTGCTTCTCTTTCCTCAAAGCCTCTCTATATGTTTGATCTGGCTTTACTCCATGCATTTCTTCCACTGCTCTATCGCTCCGAGTCCCATCCCCCTTGCAAATTAGGTTAAACCCTCCCGTACCATGCTAGCAAACCTACCTGCAAGGATATTGCTCCCCCTCGAGTTCAGGTGCAACCCACCTTCCCCAGAAGAGATCCCAATGATCCAAAAATCTAAAACCCTGCCCCCCGCACCAACTCCTCAGCCACACATTCAACTGCCATCTCCTCCAATTCTTACCATCACTATCACGTAGCACTGGCAGCAATCCTGAGAACACCACCCTTGAGGTCCTGTTCTTCAGCCTTCTGCCTAGTTTCCGAAACTCACACTTCAGGACCTCATCCCTCTTCCTGCCCATGTCGTTGGTGCCAACATGTATCATGACTTCTGGTTGCTTTCCCTCTCGTAGCAGGATGTCGTGCACCCGGTCAGAGACATCCTGGACCCTGACACCCGGGAGGCAACAAACCATGCGGGTGTCCTTCTCACGTCCACAAAATCTCCTGTCTGCTCCCCTGACTATAGAGTCTCCAATGACGACAGCTCTCTTCTTCTCCATCCCACCCTTTTGCATCACAGGGTCAGACTCAGTGCTGGAGGCCCTGCCACCGTGGCTCACCTCTGGTCAGTCATATCAAAACTATATCATAATCATATCAAAATTAAACATCTCATTTAAGAGCTCTTAGTATATTTCACAACTTCAGCCATGGTTTTGATCCAATTTTAAATACGTACATATATTTTACTTTAACCATGATCTTGAAATTTTGACAGGTTGTCCTGCAACCAGAACTTGTTCCCCATCCCCACATGGTCTGCTAGTTTGCACAAATTCTTTTTTTTTTTTTTAAAAATCTGTGCTCTACTGCTTGTATGAATTTATTTTTGATGCTCTGCTAGCTTGCATATTTAAATAGCGTCCTACCGGTTTTAGTTTCTTCCCCCACCCCCCAGATGTTTCTGAAAGAGCAACGCAGCAGTCTTCAAACCTGATTTCCATCCAATGATATAATAGCTAGAACTAGATATTTCCTCAAACAATTTGGAACATCAAAGGAAGTTCTTACCTGTTGTTTAGAACCTGAAAATTCCCTTTATCCTGGATTGTTCTGAGCTCCAAATCCTGCTGACTATGCTAATTGACAGATTTTAATGTTTAAATCCAAAGTTCTTTTGGAAGCCATGAATGAGGCATACAACTTGTTGCTTTGCAGTCATTTTATTAAAAGTTGATAGAACAGGAACACAAAATTGACAGGGTCTTACTACTTAAAGAGAGAAACCAAAGATGACACGTTGTACACCAAGGTAAGAAAAATTCCACTCAGATCTATAGATAACAATAAACCAATTGTAAAGTACTTAGTCAATATTGCAGTAAAAAAGTTAACCAATGAGAAAACGCTTAAAGTACAAAGGTACCTCCAGATTTATATTTTGTATTGCCAGTACAGGCATATTAAACTGTGATGTATACAAAGGCTACTTAAAATACTATTGTTCAGCTGTAAGGAAAATGACAATTACAATTAGATCCAAGTCTCTCAGTACCTACACACTCAATTTGCAGTGATGGTACATTCTGAATATAATTTCTGGGTAAGCGTGTCACAATCCAGTCAATATTTTTAGAACTCAGTAGCCAGTTTAACACAGCAAGCTCTCACCAGCATTATTTTTTTCCTGTCAAACAGCTACCAAATGTTGCTGCTGTCATTCATTGCCACCCCCACTGCTGTTTTTCTGCTCATTATCTGCTCTTACCCCTACCTCTGTGCAGAGCACCAAACTGTGCCCTATGCTGACCCATCTATGATTTCTCAACCAGCTCCATTGAACATCCAACTAATGTTTCTCTATTTTTTTAAAGACTTGAAGACAATGGTGTATTGTAGCTCCAAGCTCTGTGAGTCACAGCTCTTTAGAAGCAGTGAAATGACCCATAATGTTGAAATGAACAGGGAATGAGGTGGTTAACTACCAGTGCCAGTATTCATCAGCCCAGAGATTTGAGGGATGAAGAACAAGTCAGACACCAGAGCTTTCAGCTCCTCGTCATCCCGTTGTCTTCAGTCTGCAGAAAGTCATGCAAGGAATTCAAGGGAAACAACTTCACCATTGGGGTGACTGTTTGGAATAATTGCAGAGTTCAACACCTACAGTCACGTTTGAACTTGCCTCTGTATTCAACACTGATGGTTAAATATACAGCATGCAGCCTATTTAACTCGGTAGTGTGCCAGAAGGATGGAATACTGAGTGAATCCCTTACCACATTGGGAACAGGTGAACGGTCTCTCTCCAGTGTGAAATCGCTGATGCAACTTCAGTAGATATGGTCGAGAGAAGCCCTTCCCGCAGTGTGAGCACGTGAATGGTTTCTCCCCAGTGTGAATTCGCTGATGTCTCTGTCGATCAGATGACCGAGTGAATTCCTTCCCACAGTCTGAGCAGGCAAATGGCCTCTCCCCAGTGTGAACCCGGTAATGTACCTTCAGTTGAAAAGACCGAGTGAATCTCTTCCCACATTCTGAGCAGGGGAATGGTTTCCCTTCAGTGTGAACTAACTGGTGTGCCAGTAGGTGATATGATCGAGTGAATCCCTTCCCACAGTCTGAGCAGGTGAATGGCCTCTCCCCAGTGTGAATTCGCTGATGTAGCTTCAGTTCAGATGACCGAATGAATCCCTTCCCACAGTCTGAACAGTTGAATGGCCTCTCCCCAGTGTGAATTTGCTGATGGACCTTCAGTTGACAAGACCGAGAGAAACCTTTCCCACAGTCTGAGCAGGTGAACGGCCTCTCCCCAGTGTGAACTCGCTTGTGTACCTTCAGTTGACTTGACCAAGTGAATCCCATCCCACAGTCTGAGCAGGTGAATGGCCTCTCCCCAGTGTGAAATCGCTTACGTACCTTCAGTTGAGATGACCGAGTGAATCCCATCCCCAGAGCCTGAGCAGGTGAGCAGTCTCTCCCCGGTGTGAACGCACTGTAATCCCTTCAGTTGAGATGAAAGAGCAAATTCCTTCCCACAGTCTGAGTAGATGAATGGCCTCTCCCCAATATGAAGTGATTGGTGTGTCTGGATGTTGCTTAACTGAGTGAATCTCCTCCCACACCGAGAAAAGTTGAATGGTCTCTCTCCCTTGTGAACTCACTGGGTGCGTTTTCGGTGGGCTGAGTGAGTGAATATCTTCCTAGACATGCAACAGGCCTCTCACTGATGAGAATTTTCTGAGATATATTTAACTTGAATGGCAGAAAGAACCCTCTCACTATGGTGTGAACTTGCTGATGTATCTTCAGGATGGATAACCATTCGACACACAGCAGGTGTATGGCATGTCTCACCAGTAAACTCACTGTGTATCTGCAGGTTGGCTGAGTGAGTGCCCACCCTCACACAAATAGAGCTGATGAATTAAATCTCCTTGTTAGCAATTCATTAAACCAGATGTCAAATATAGTGAATCCCTCACAGAGTCAATACAGTTCAAGAACTTATCCCTAGTGAACAAATGGTGTTTTCTCAGCACCCTGGTTCCAGTAAATTTCACTGAGTTACAACAAAAAACATTTCAGATACAAAGAACATTCTCAGCCGGGATGAGATATTTCTTCATCTCCAAGAATCAACAACAGATATATTGGTGTTACAAAGGAAATATCTGGTCACTCCTTAAATATCAGATAGAGACAGCAAAACTGATGCTTTGTTGTGTTTGAGATTCCAGTACACAAATTCTTTGCCGTTTCAAACCTGTAAAAAGATTTACAAAAGACATGAATGGGTGAAGGACATTTCAGGTGAGCTCTGACATCACAATGTTACAGTGAGGTTCAACCCAAGTTGGAGGAACGACCCTTCATCATCTACCTGGGCATCCGGACTGACTAAACTGTTCACCAACTGTTTTACTGTCTGTATCAGGATGGACCATTTCTGCCCGTCTTCAATCTGTGATTTAGCTCAGTTTATCTCTGACAATTAGTATTATTTTAAGTTCGGCTCATGTCCCACAGCACGACAAAGAGCACATGATACTATCTTTTCGATCAGGTCCACGATCAAGATATAAAAGACAAAGATTTGCGGCAGTTTCTTGGAGTTGGACTCCAGATAATCACCGAGCAGGATTCATTAGAAAGGGCAAATGAAAAAAAAACAAATGCAAGCAGAGCAGCTATTCTTTTGAGTGTGCCAGTGTTTAGAGTGGCTTTGCCTCATCTAGCTTGGGTGAGGTAAAGTATCCAGTAAGTGTATCCTTTTGTTCTTGCTTCTTCATTCCTTGGCTGATAGGGTACAGTAGTGCAGTGGCTGTGTTTTGTACTGTGTGTGTGGGATGTGGGAATCCTGGGAGACCTCCAGTCTCCCAGATAAACACATGTGCATGCACCAGATGCACTGAGCTGCAGCTCAATGACCTTCTACTCATATGGGAGAATGAGGTGGCAGTTTGAGCAACCAGGGTGGGTAGTCACCCTAGGTTACAGGCGAAGGAAGGGAAATGCACAGCCAGTGCTCAGTACATCTATGGCCGTTCCCCTCGATAATAAATACACAATTTTTGATTTTATTGAAGGGAATGACCTGCCCGGAGGGAGCCACAGTGACTGGGTCACTGGTACTGAGTCTGGTACCATGGCTATTTAGAGCAGAGAGGTGAAGGTAACTGCAGAGGTGACAGGAGACTCCTTAGTCAGAAGAACAGAAACAATTCTGTGGGCATGATAGAGGCACCCAGATGGTATATTACTTCCCAAGTGCCAAGGTGAGGGATGTCTTGAACTAGGTCCATGGGAGAGGGTGATTAGCCAGAAGTCTTGGTACATATTGGCACCAAAAACATGGAGTTTCAAGGTGAGGAAATCCTGAAGAGATTTTAGGGATCTAGCTAGAAAGGCAGAATCTCTAGGTTAGGAATAGAGTCATAGAAAAGTACAGCACAGAAAGTCCCTCTGGCCCATCTACTCCATTAAACTGCCTACCCCCATTGACTTACATCAGGACCATAGTCCTCCATATCCCTACCATCCATGTGTCTATCCAAACTTCACTTCAAACTTTGAAATCGGGTTTGCATGTAACACTTCCACTGGCAGCTCATTCCACACTCAAGACCCTGAGTGAAGACATTTCCCCTCAAACTTTTCACCTTTCACCCTTAACCCATGACCTCTGGTTGTAGTTCCACCCAACCACCCACAGTGGGAAATGCCTGCTTGCACTTACCCTATCTATACCCCTCAATTTTCTACCTTCCAAGGATTGAAGTCCTAAACTATTCATCCTTTCCTTGCAACTCAGGTCCTCCAGACCTGGCAATGTCCTTGGAATTCACCTCTACACTATTTCAACCTTATTTACATCTTTCTTGTAGGTAGATAACCAAATATACACACAATACTCCAAACTAGACCTTACCAATGTCTTATACAACTTCAAAATAACATCTCATCTCCTGTATTCAATACTTTGATTTATGAAGACCCAAGTGCTAAAAAGCTTTCTTTACAACCCCATTTATCAGTGAAGCCACTTTCAATGAATTATGGACCTGTATCCCCAGATCCCTTTGTTCTACCACACTCCCCAGTGCCCTACCCTGGCTGGTCCTACCAAAGTGCAAAACCTTGCACTTGTCTGCTTATAATTCCATCTATTTTCCAGGCAATGCTGATCCCACTCCAAGCCACGATAGCCTTGCAACTCTAGTTCAAACCCCACAATGCAGCATGAGCAAACCTTCCCACTAGGATATTAGATCCCTTCCAGTTCAGGTGCAAACAGTCCCTTCCGTACAGGTCCCATCTTCCCTGGAAGAGAGCCTAAGATTTTTGAATCATTAATTCCTCCCTCCTACACCAACTCCTTAGCCATGTGTAAATTGTATAATCTTCCTATTTCTGACCTCATTAGCAAGTGGCACGGTTAGCAATCCTGAAATCACAACCCTGGAGGTCCTTCCCTTTAACTTAGCATCTAACTCCCCGAACTCACTTTGCAAAACCTTGGCACTCTACCTACCCGTGTCAGTGGTACATGCATGTACCATGACTTCTAGGTGTTCCCTCCCCCACTCAAGAATGCTGAGGACTTGATCAGAGATGTCCTGGACCCTAGCACCCAGGAGGCAACATACCACCAATATATCTGTTGTTGATTCTTGGAAATGAAGAAATATCTCATCCCAGCTGAGAAGTCATTCCTGCCTATGGCCATCAAACTTTACAACTCCTCCCTTGGAGGGTCAGACACCCTGAGCCAATAGGCCGGTCCTGGACTTATTTCCTGGCATAACTTACATATTACTATTTAATTATTTAAATAGTTTTTATTACTATTTATTTATGGTGCAACTGTAACGCAAACCAATTTCCCTCGGGATCAATAAAGTATGACCATGACTATAACTATCTGGGAATCTCACTCTTGCCCACAGAACCCTTGTTCTGTTCCCCCCAAGTAATGAAGCTCCTATCACCACAGTTTGCATCTTCTCACACCATCCCCTCAGAGTCACAGTCCTGACCACTGTGACTTTCCTTTGCCAGGTCAGCTCTCCCCTTCACCAACCCACTCCCAACAGTATCCAAAGTGATATACCCATTGAGGGGGGTGGCCACAGGGGTACTCTGCACTGGCACTTTAACCCCTTTTTCCTTCCTGACTGTCACCAAGTTTCCTGTGTCTGCATGCTTATAACTACCTCTATATGTCCTATGTATCACACACTCAGCTTCTTGAATGATCCAGAGTTCATCCAGTTCCAGCTCCAGCTCCTTAGCACAGCGTTACAAACTGCAGCCGGATGCACTAACAGGTGTAGTTGTCAGGAAAGCTGGAGGTCTCCCTGCATTCCACACCCTACAAGAGGGGTATTCACTATCCTGCCTGGCATGTCTATGGTTCTAACTGAGCATATACAAGGGTTAAGGTTAGGTGCAGTCTCAAAATCCACACTTAACTACTGCAACAATTGCTGTTCCACTTGACCCTGCCTCATTTTAATTTGTTATTGCCTACCTGTCCCGAATGCCGATTGTCCACTGCTCAAAACACCTAACTGATGCGAGTCGATGCCTTTTCTACTCTCATCAGCGAACTCGAGTGAGCGACACCTTCTTACGCTTTTAATCTCCAACTGGCCGTTGTTCTACAAAGAGCACACGTCATCACATGGCTGCTCCTGGAGCCTTTCTCAGTACTCTGACCCCACTTCCACCAGGTGATTGATGGTTAATTCATTGATGGCAATTCCAATGAAAATGAAGTGGAGGCTAGTAGTCTCTCTCATTGGAGTGTGGGACTTGTGTCGTGAAAGCAACAGGTCACTTGTTGCCCAGGACAAAGGTGTTTGATATCATTCTAAAGGGAAGATGACACAACAGTGGCTGTTGAGTCACTGACAACAAGAGAAGTCAAAGCCAATGAGAGCATATAATAGAGCAAACATTAGTGGCAAGTTAGAATATTGAGAAAGTTAAGAACCAACAGGAGACAATTAAAAAAGTCATTGAATATGAAAGTAAGCAAATCAATAATAGTAGAAGATACCAAAAGTCTCTTCAGATACACAAAATGTAAGAGAGAGGCGAGAGTGGATATCAGACCACTGGAAAACGATGCTATTGAGGTAGAAATGGGGAACAAGGAATTGGCAGACAAACTGAATGAGTATTTTGCATCCGTCTTCACTGTGGAAGGCTCTCGCAGTATGGTGGAAGTTCCAGGTGACAGGGGTCATGAACTGTGTGAAGTTACCATTACTAAAGAGAAGGTTCTTGGGAAGCTGAAAGGTCAGAAGGTAGATAAGTCACCTGGACCAGATGGTATATGACCCAGAGTTCTGAAAGTTGTCTGACAAGATTGCGGAGGGTTTAGTAATGATTTTTCAAGAATCACTATATTCTGGAATGGTTCCAGAAGACTGGAAAATTGCAAATGTCACTCCACTCTTCAAGAAGGGAGGGGCGGAAGAAAGGAGACTATAGGCCAGTTAGTCTGACCTCAGTAGTTGCAGCCAACTATTAAGGATGAGGTTGTTTATTCATTTATGGGTCCAGGGTGAAAAAAGTATGTGAACCCTTGTATTTAATAGCAGCAATAACCTCCACCAAACACTTGCTATAGCTGCTGATCAGACTTGCACAACAAAGTGGAGGAATTTTAGTCCATCCCTCCATACAAAACTTTTCAGTTCATCAATGTTTCTGGGATACCTTGCATGAACAGCCCTCTTCAGGCCACGCCACAGCACCTCAATTGGATTAAGGTCTGGACTCTGACTTAGCCATTCAAGAACATGAATTATCTTTTTAAGCCATTCTGTTGTTGATTTACTCTTGTATTTTGGATCATTGTCTTGTTGCATTATCCAACTATTAATCTTCAGGTGACAGACCGCTACCCTGAAATTCTCCTGTAAAATCCAGTTAAGATGGTGAATCACTAAAAATACCTGGTCTCTGGTAAATTACATTAAATTATGGCTGTAAACAGCGAAGGAGGCAAGGCAAGTTCAGAGGATGAGCCAAGATGGTTTATTGCACGACTGTTGCAACTGGAGTTCCAATGCCCTCACAGCGGCCCAGGAGCAAGATTGGATCGCTCTAGGCGTCGAAAGGAGAAGTCGGAGCCCGGTCAGAGAAGTTCCGAAGCACATTCAACTGGCCTGAATGTGAGGTTGGATCACCCTGGGTGCCGAGCTGATTTGAAGAGCTTAAGAGTGGCTTCAGGCTGGACAACGGAATCTGAGCCTGGAGCAAGTCTCTGGGCAGCGTGGTCTGGGCCCAGTGCAAGGTGCGTTTCCGTTTAGATAATTTAAGTGCCAGCCCAGATTGGAAGTGAGCCAATTTCACTCACTCTCCACAATGTTGGCTCCTCTCTCTAGGGTGCAGAGCCTTTCGCTGTTGGGTCAGTTTAAACACTGGCCTAGATAGACTGAAAACACAGGATGTCAGGCAGGACGAGAGCAGATTTCACTCATTCTCTGCTATGGAAATCTTCCTGGCACTGAGGCTATGAAGACAGCCCCAGCTGCTATGCTCAGTGCCCGCTAATATGATGAACTGATAAGCGAGGCTTTGGCCTACTCTAGGGTTCAGACACCAGAACTGAATTTTGGTTTGTAATGCTGTGGTTTGCTTCAGTTGTTCACATGATTTGTACTTTTTATCTTTCTCTTGCACCGAGTCGTGGTGTTTTATTTTTATTCTTATTTTTTTTTATTGTTTTCTTTCAGATTTCTTGCTTTGTGACCACCTGTGAGCAAGCAAATCAAGGCTGTATAATGTATACATTTGTGGTAATAAATGAATCTTGAAACAATTTTAAATTCATTGTTCCCTCAACAATTGCAAACTGTCTAGGCACTGAGGCAGCAAAGTAGCCCCAAACCATGATGCTCCTTCCACTCTCTGGTCTTGGTGGGCAGTGCCCTATTTCCTCCAAACAAAGCAGTGTGCATTTCTGCCAAAAAGTTCAACTTCTGTCTCATGTGTTCACAGAACATTGTCCCAGAGGCGCTGTAGAACATTCAGGTGGTCTTTTGCAATCATGAGACATTCAACAATTTTGTTTTGGGAGAGCAGTGGTTTCCTCTGTGGTGTCCTTCCATGAACACCATTCTTGTTTTTAAAAATGCAAACACGAGGAAATCTGCAGATGCTGGAATTTCAAGCAACACACATAAAAGTTGTTGGTGAACACAGCAGGCCAGGCAGCATCTCTAGGAAGAGGTATAGTCAACGTTTCCAGCCGAGACCCTTCGTCAGGACTAACTGAAAGAAGAGCTAGTAAGAGATTTGGAAGTGGGAGGTGGAGATCTGAAATGATAGAAGACAGGAGGGGGAGGGATGAAGCCAAGAGCTGGACAGTTGATTGGCAAAAGGGATATGAGAGGATCATGGGATGGGAAGCCTAGGGAGAAAGAAAGGGGGATGGGGGGGGGGGGGAGCCTAGAGGATGGGCAAGGAGTCATAGTGAGAGGGACAGAGGGAGAAAAAGAATATATATAAAATAATAAATAAATAACGGATGGGGTACAAGGGGGAGGTGGGGCATTAACGGAAGTTAGAGAAGTCAATGTTCATGCCACACCCAGACAGAATATAAGGTGTTGTTCCTCCAACCAGAGTGTGGCTTCATTCTTGTTTAGTGTTTTTCTTATGGTGGACACTAACAATTGAACAGAGACTTTAGCAAGTTCTAGAGATCGCTGCTGATCTTTTGCTGTTATCTTTTGCAGTTCTTTTTCACTTCCTTTAGCATTGCATGTTGTGCTCTTGGTGTGATCTTTGCAGGATACCCACTCCTCGGGAGAGTAGCAACAGTACTGAGTTTCCACCATTTGCAGACAATGGTGGACTAATGAACACTCAAGTCTTTAGAAATGCTTTTGTAGCCTCTTCCAGCTGCATGCATCTCTACAATTCTTCTAAGGTGCTCTGAAAGTTGTTTTGATCGAGGTATGGTGCACATAACAGATCTTTGTGTATTTTGTTTTTATAGGGCAGGACACTTCTACAATCTAAACCTCCAATCTCATCTCATTGATTAAAACACTTGACTCCAAATAGCTTTTGTGGAAAGCATTACCCCAGGTTCACATACTTCTCCTAACAAATATATGTAATATTGGATCATTTTTCTCAGTAAATAAATGAACAAGCATAACGTTTTGGGGTTACTTAATTTATTGGATTCCCTATCTAGCTTTAGGACGCATGAAGATCTGATCACATTTTAGGTCATATTTATGCAGAAATAGAAGAAATTCTACAGAGTTCACAAACTTCCTAGCACCACTGTACAAAGATCCCTGCAGCATCCGATGACCCTGTGATCTGTCTTGGAGGCCAACATCTGACTGTCTTTCAAGAGGGTGAACCCTCACAAGGCAGCAGGGCCCAATGAAGTATACGGTTAGGCTCTGAAAACCTGTGCCAGCCAGCTAGGAGTAGTCAAAGACATTTTCAATCTCTCGCTGCTACAGTCAGAAGTTCCCACCTGCTTCAAAAGGGCAACACTTACGCCAGTGCCCAAGAGCAGTGTGAGCTGCCTCAACAACTATTGTCCAGTGGCACTCAAATCCAGTGATGTAACGCTTTGAGAAGTTGATCATGGATAAGAATCAACTCCTGCCTCAGAAAGCACCTGCACCCATTATAATTTGCCTATCACCTCAATAGGTCTGCAGCAGACCTCAATAGCTCTTCATGAAGCCTTGGCTCACCCAGACAATGCAATACTTATGTCAGAATGTAGTTTATTGACTATCGCTCAGCATTTAACACCACCATTCCTACAGTCCTGATTGAAAAGCCACAGAACCTAGGCATCTGTACCTTCTTCTGCAACCGGATCCTCAATTTCCTAACCGGGAGACCACAATCTGTGCAGATTGGAAATTACATCCTCACCTCACTGACAATTGACAATGGTGTTTCACAGGGATGTGTGCTTAGCCTAGTGCTCCACTCTCCCTACACCCAGGACTCTGTGGCTAGGCATAGCTTAAATGCCATCCATAAATTTGCTGAAGATAGAATTTCAGATGGTGAGGAAAGGGCATACAGGAGCAAGAGATACCAGCTAGTTGAGTGGTGTCACAGCAATAAGCTTGCACTCAGCATCAGGAAGACCAAAGAGCTGTTTGTGGACTTGAGGAAGGGTAAAACAAGAGAATACAAACTAAACCTCAGAGGGATCAGAAGTGAGCAATTTCAAGTCCCTGGGTGTCAATATTTCTAAGGGGCTATGGGATATGTTGCTATAAAGGAGGCAAGACAGCAGCTACATTTCATGAGGAGTTTGAGACGATCTGCTTTGTCAACTAAAACACCGAAAAACTTCTACAAATGTACCATGTAGAGCATTCTGACTGTGCCACTGTCTTGTATTGGGGCGGGGGGGGGGGGGGGGGAAGAGGGGGCTACTGCCCAAGATCAAAATAAGTTGCAGAAACAAAATCAGTCAGCTCCATTATGGGCATCAGCCTCCATGGTATCCAGGAGTGAAGCTGTAGGAAGGCTGTGTCCATCATTAAAGACCCCCACCTCCCAGTACATGCCCTCTTCCCACTTACCATCAGGAAGGAGGTACAGAAGCCCAAAGGCACACACACAACAATTTAGGAACAGCTTCTTCCCCTCTGCCATCTGATTTCTAAATGGACATTAAACCCATAAACACCATCTCACCACTTTATTATTTGTTATACTGCACTACTTATTTTAACTTAACTATTTAATGGCGATACATACACACACAGAATGCAACTCAGCTTTTTCCTCTATATTTATCACATATTTCATTGTACTGCTGCTGTAAAATTAACAAATTTCACAACACATGCCAATGATATTAAATCTGATTCTGATATTGGCACCCTTATCTTTTTATTTCCTCTTTTCTCCCTTTATAGCATTTTTTGCTGCTTTTGAAAGCTTTCCAATCCTTTAACTTCCCACTAATTTCAGCTGTTATCCCATAGAATCATAGAAATCTACAGCACATTACAAGCCCTTCAGCCCACAATGCTGTGCTGACCATGTAACCTACTCTAGAAACTGCCTAGAATTACCCTACTGCATAGCTCTATGTACCTATTTAAGAAGACCCCACTTTATCTGCCTCTACTACTGTTGCTGACATTCCCCTTGTATCTACTTTCAAGCACCTTAAAACTATACCCCCTCGTGTTAGCCATTTTAGCTGGGAAAACCCCTCTGGCTATCCACACAATCGAAGTCTCTCATCATCTTATACGCCTCTATCAGATCACCTCATTCTCCATCGCTCCAAGGAGAAAAGGCCAAGGGAACAAAGTACACGCACACACATACAACCAAGGGAAAAGTCAATACGATACCCGACACCCTTGACTCTGTGCGGGCACGGCTCTTAAGACATTAGGGACGATACCCACAGCCCTAATCCTATTCAATGCACAACTCACCAACGGCAGGGCGGTCCCTCAGAGTTAACAAAAAAAGAGAAAGGGTCAAGCACACGTGGCTTCCTTTATAGTGCAGCAGGAATGATGAATCCAGCCCAGGTGATTCACGGAGAAGCCAATAGCTCGCTAATTACCAAGGCCAATTGCTCGAGGTCAAGTACAAGGCTAATTAAAGGGGTCAATGGTTCGGTATGCATTGATGGGCGAGGAGGGGGCAAACCTTGATTGGCAGGTGGCGTCTTTCGACCAGGTAAATGGGCAGTGCTGTCATGTGACAGTCACGACCCCTCCAATACACTGTTCTTCTGTTTTAATGTTGTCATTGACTTCTCTTGTCAGTCACGGTTGCCTAATTCTCCCCCTGGGATGTATCTACACCACATTTTCCCTTTTACATGTTTTTTCGATCTCCTGTTTTAAATTGCAGTTAACATCTGGGGTACCGCTTGGAGGCCTATAGACAATTCCCATCGGGATGCTTTTATCCTTGCAGCTTCTCAGCTTTCCGATGAGGGGAACTCACCTGAATCTCTTGGTGAATCCAGCGACTGTTGAACTTGGGCAACAACGTACTCTCTCGTCTCGCTGGCCAGCTTCTCTCCGTCGTGGCGAGTGTCCGAACCTCACTTGCTGCTCGTACCTTTCGTACTCACACAGTCTCTTTCTCAAACGTGCACGGTATTCACTCACTCTCCGTTTAGACCTGACACTGTCCTCACCATCTGATGTTTGTCCTAATAAAGATAAACTAGGCGCACAACCCGATCCCAATGGTAGCTTCCGGTTCCGGGCCAGGGCCTCGCATTGCCTGCTGGGAACACAGCCACAATCATTGACTCTTATTACAGTATCTCATCTTCTCGTTATTTAGGTTCAAGAGGGTTAGGAGCATCAGAAATCGCCGTCAGTGACCCAGCGATCAAATGGATTGAATTGACTTTATTACTTACATCCTATACATACATGAGGAGTGAAAATCTTTACGTTACGTCTCCGTCTAAATGTGCAATTTATAGTAATTTGTACTAAATAGTATCAACGTGAATTAATCAGTCTGATGGCCTGGTGGAAGAAGCTGTCCCGGAGCCTGTTGGTCCTGGCTTTTATGCTGTGGTACCGTTTCCCGGAAGGAAGCAGCTGGAACAGTTTGTGGTTGGGGTGACTCGGGTCCCTAATGATCCTTCGGGCCCTTTTCACACACCTGTCTTTGTAAATGTCCTGAATAGTGGGAAGTTCACATCTACAGATGTGCTGGGCTGTCTGCACCACTCTCTGTAGAGTCCTGTGGTTGAGGGAAGTACAGTTCCCTTACCAGGCGGTGATGCAGCCAGTCAGGATGCTCTCAGTTATGCCCCTGTAGAAAGTCCTTAGGATTTGGGGACTCATGCCAAACTCCTTCAACCGTCTGAAATGAAAGAGGCGCTGCTGTGCTTTTTTCACCACACAGCTGGTGTGTACAGATCATGTGAGGTCCTCTGTGATGTTTATGCCAAGGAACTTAAAGCTGTTCACCCTCTCAACCCCAGATCCATTGATGTCAATATGGATTAGCCCGCCTCCATTCCTCCTATAATCCACAACCAGTCTCCTTTGTTTTTGCAACATTGAGGGAGAGGTTTTCTTGACACCACTGTGGCAGGGTGATGATAAATGCACAGGCGTCAGGGTCACTGATGGGCCTGAATATCGCGTATGTGCTCAGTGGAGAAATGGCAGGGAGTAGAAGTGGGGACTTCATCAGTACCGAAGTCCTCACCCCAACTAAGGGACAATTGCTGTGAGCTCAACCCAGACCCACCGTGGCCTCCCAAACCCGGGATAATCCCAATCCTCCCCATCTATCTCAGGCCCTGAGAAGCTTTTTGCTGATGAGTGAAGACGCTGGCGCCATTTCTGCGGCGCATGTGCATCCCTGAAACCATAACGGATAGACAGCTCTATTGTTCGTGGGGGTTTCTAGGTATAGAGGCAGCCACGGGTGTGACACTTCCATGACATTGTCCACTGGTCTGTAAGCAAAGGTCTGTAGCAGATGGACCTCCCAGATACTGCCGAGCTCTAGCTATCTAAATCCAAGGATTGGGAACACGGAACAAAAATATAGTTCCATGTTAATTAGTGCTGCATGAAAAAAGTATAACAAATCCTTCCTTCAAGATTCAAAGTACATTTATTGTCAAAGAATATATAAATTATGCAACCTTGAGATTTGTTTGCTTACAGGCAGTCGCAAAGCAAGAAACCCGAAAGAACCAATTTAGAAAAAATAAAAGTCCAACACTCGATGCACAAGGGAAAGTGGGGGGGAAGCACAGATCATGCACACAATTGAGGCAAACAGAAACATTCCGAACCGAATTGAGTCTTCAGATCTGAACCTTGGAGTAGGCCCAAAGCCTTGCCTGTCGGTTCAGCTTCAGTTCTTGGGAAAATCACCTTTGTTCCATCTCCTCTTGTTCTGGATCATCTACCCGCATTATTCCTCATTCTCTCTGGGTACATTATGATATCAAGTACCTTCGTCCTAGGCAGCAAGTAACCTGCAGCTCTGACATCACAAAAGTGCCTAACTCTAATGATGCTGTCCTCCCATTGGAATTGCCATTGATAGTTCAACACTGTCAATCACTTGGGGGGGGGGGGGTCAGAGTAGTTAGAACATCTCAGGGAGCAGCCGTGTGATACCATGCACTCTTTGCAGTGAGTTGTGGTGCAGCCGCCAATTGGAGATTGGAAGAAGTGTAAGAAGACACAGCTAACTCAGGGTTGCCGATTGAGTAGAAAAGGCATCAACTCATGTCAGTTTGATGTTTTGAGCAGTGGACAATCAGCATGCATGACTGATTGGCAAGAACAAATTAAAGTAAGGCAGGGGCAAGTAAAACAGCAATTGTCAGAGTTAGAGGCCTTAGCTCTTTAAGGCTTCAACGAGGAGAGGTTTCAGTCAGAGAAGCCAACAAAAAGCGTGGGTAGAGTTTTTTTTCCTGCCACAGTTTATCTTTTATATTTGCTTAGTAGTGATGCTAGGCAGGAGAGTGGAATGTTCCACTTGTGAGATGTGGGAAGGCAGGGAGACCTCTAGCCTACAGCTGCAAGAAGTGTAACCCACTGCAGCTTCTAACAATCCGTGTTAAGGAGTTGAAGTTGGAACCGGATGAACTCTGGATCATTTGGGAAGTTGAAGGGGTAATAGATATGATAGGAGGTTCACACCATGCTTAACAACATGGCAGCTAAGATCAGGGTTCAATTCCCACTGCTTTCTGTAACAAATCACTACTGTTAGTGTTGGACTCTGCAAGTAACGTTGCTGTTCAGCAAACCCAGTTCTGCACCCTGATCACTGGGCATGGGAGGAGTTTTTTCTGCTGATGTTCACTTGTAATGGGACTGGAGTTTAATATTCTGGATCTGTGACTAATAATTTTTAAACTCTGCATCAGGAACGAATGACACTATTAGTTAACTACCCTATTCCCTGCTCATTTCAATGTTATGGCCCTTTTCTATTCTTCTAAAGGGCTGTGTTCCACACTGCTGTGCTGCTAAACTACAACACTGTCCTCCAAAGTCTGAAAGCAGAATGGGGAACCATAAGTTGGATGTTCAGGTGAGCAGGGCTAGAAACCAGAGGTGAATCAGTACAGGGCAGAGTTTTGGGCTCTGGACAGTGGTAGGGGCTAAGAGCTCATGACAAAGAGTAGGGAAACAGCAAATGGGGGGAGAAGCAATGAATGACATGGTATCAACATTTGGAATCTGATTATCCATGTTCTGGCTTCTTCCCCCTTCCTTCCCAGTCCTGATGAAGGGTCTCGACTCAAAGCATCAACCATTTATTCCCCTCCATAGATGTTGCCTGACCTGCTGAGCTCCGACATTTTGTGTGTGTTGCTCTGGATTTGCAGCATCTGCAGAATCTCTTGTGTTTATAATTCTCCAAGTGTGGCTTCGCCAGTGCCCTAAACAACTGCACTATAACTACCAAACCTTTGTACTCAATGCCCTGATTTATGCAGGTGAGTGTGCCAAAAGCCTTCTTTAGCACCCTGTCAACCTTCGACTCTTGCTTCAGTAAGCCATGCATGTGTACTCCAAGATTTCTGTCCTGCACCCCAAGGCCTTACCATTCATTATGAAAGTCCAACCCAAATTTGACTTTCCAAAATGCAACATCCCAGACTTATCTGAAGTAAACTCCGCTTGCCATTCCTCAGCCTATGTACTCAACTGACCAAGATTGCTCTGTAATTTTTGGTCACCTTTTTCACTGGCCACTATGCCACCCATTTCAGTGTCATCTGCAAATTTACTAACCTTGCCCTGTACGTTCTCATCCAAATCACTGATATTGATGACAAACAATAATGTGTTCTGCACCAATTTCCATGACACAGCGCTAGTTACAGGTCTCCAGTCAGAGAACTAACCTTCCAACTTGAACACCTGCTTTTCACCATCAAGCCAATTGACTAACAGATTAGTCAGCTATCCCCGGATTCCTTGTGATCTGGACTTCCAGAGCAGTCTACCAAAGATCAAAGAACATTTATTATCAAAGTATGTATACTATATACAACCTTGAGATTCGTCTCCTTACAGCCAGCTACAAAACAAAGAAACCCAATAGAACCCAGTAAAAAAAAATCAAACACCCAATGTGCAGAAACAAATCTCACAAACAATAACAGTAAGCAAATAACATTCATAACTGAAGTTCACGAAAGTGAGTCCACAGACGTGAAGCCAGCAAGTGATTTAGGAGCCTGTCATTTGCAGACCACAGCCTCCATTCAGCACAGAGACAAGCAGACCTCACGGAGCAGTGAGCCAAACACTGGCCTGTCCATCGCCTCCACCTCTGACACCCCGACCTTTTCAATCAGGCCTGGTGCTTAAGTCATCCAAACATCAACTGTTCCTTGCTCGATTCAGTCCGTACACAACCTTTTCCATTTGGCCCAGTGCTTAAATCAATCAAACTGGGGCTCCTCCCTTGCTCTCGGGCCCGGAATCCGTCTCGACTCTGACAGTGCAGAATACCCCGTGGCTGTACCCCTCAATATGAAATATAATGGATACTGGTGTGGGGAATGACGCACCGGGGGAAGCCATAGCAACCAGGTCTCTGGCACCGTCTGGCTCTGTAGCTCAGAGGGAATTAGGGAGAAGAGGGGTGCAGTAGTGATAGGGAATTCCATGATTAGAGGAGCAGAAAGCAGATTCTGTGGCATGAAAGAGACACCCAGATGGTATGTTGCCTCCCTGGTGCCAGTGTCAGGGACGTCTCGGATGGGGTTCACAGCGTTCTAAAGAAAGAGGGTGAGCAGCCAGAAGTCTTGGTACATATTGGCATCAATGGCATAGGTATCCATTCCAGAGGGCAGAGCTTAGGATGACGGCGCCTAATGACGACTCTTTTGCTTGCATCTTTGGAAACAGCTCTATTTCTATCTTTAATATCTCTCTTTCTTTTCCTTTTCAGGGTTCTTTTGAAGACCCTGACCTGGAGTTACACATTGACTTCGGTTCTTAGCGGGAATGGGACCCGCTCTCAGGGATGAGAGATGAGTTCATTAGAGACAAGATTGTTCTTGGGCTACTATACACCAAACTGTCAGAGAGACTTTTGTTGAAGGCAAATCTTACATCGAGAAAGCTATTGTTATGGTCAGGCAGAGTGAGGGTGCTTGTCAGCAACAGGCAGATCTGAAGCACGACAATGATGTTGAGGTAAACGAGGTGCAGTCAGAAAGACTACAGAAAGAAATGACAGTGGAGCTCAGCTCAAACAAAACAGACAAGCGAAACAAAGAGCAGGTAAAATGTTCAAACGCAGGAGATGCGGCAAGTTTCCATTCCCCATCAAAGAGCTCTGTCCAGTGTAGTCCCCTGGTGAGCCTCAGGCTCGCTCAGCTCGCTTTCGTCTAGGGGGAGCAGCCTTCGGCCCTGTCAAACTGGGTAATCAAGTTTGTGTGGGTGCTGTGTGATGTACCCCTCCCCTCCAAATAACAGACAATGCACCATATGCGATTGAATGATTACACTTTATAGATCTTACTAGAACTACGTAATTAATAGAGATAAAATATAAAAGGAAAGTAAAAGGTGCCAAACTTATCAAAGTTCAACCACTTCGTGCACACAGTTGCAGCTCAAGTAACGGAGTCCTCTTTCCACCATTCGATCCCTTCCGACCCCCTCGACCCGCTGCCTGGGACCAACCACAGTGGTCGACCAGAGTGTGTCCAGTTCTCTTCGGTTCTCCTCCCCAAAACCCTGGGCCTCGGACTCCCACTCGGGGTCCGTCCCGTCGCCCAGCTTATAGCATCACGTCTCACTGTCCCCATCCGCCTTCTGCTCCAAAGACCGCAAAACACAATAGCTTACAGACACACAAAAAAGAATAACATCTATCCCAATTGGTTCGTTGTTCCTCTTATCAATAATATAACCCAAACAAGCAGAGAGAGAGAGAGAACTCCTTACATCACAGTTATTATTACAGAAAAGCCGTTTTAATTATAACATAACAAAGAAGCCATTTTGTTAGCCTTCACAGTAACATAAAAGAAGAAACCCCTTTCACCAGCAAAATAAGTGAAAATCCACAAATGCAATAGAGTTGGCCATCAAAAAGCTAGTGTCACTCAAGAAACAGTTCTTTAGGAGGCCAAAGAAGACCATGATTCAGATAAAGAGAGAGCTTTCCTTGAGGCTCTAGATTCAAATAGATTAGGCTGATGGAACACACACCAATCCTCATAGAGGGATCAGAAGTGGAGTTAGTGAGCAGCTTCCTGGGTGTCAAGATCTCTGAGGATCTAACCTGGTCCCAACATACCGATGTAGTTATAAAGAAGGCAAGACAGTGGCTATACTTTATTAGGAGTTTGAAAAGATTTGGCATGTCAACAAATACACTCAAAAACTTCTATAGTTGTACTATGGAGAGCATTCTGACAGGCTGCATCACTGTCTGGTATGGAGGGGCTACTGCACAGGACCGAAAGAAGCTGCAGAAGGTTGTAAATCTAGTCAGCTCCATCTTGGGCACTAGCCTACAAAGTACCCTGGTCATCGTGTGGATAGTCAGAGGCTTTTTCCCAGGGCTGAAGTGGCTAGCATAAGAGAGCACAGTTTTAAGGTGCTTGGAAGTAGCTACAGAGGAGATGTCAGGGGTAAGTTTTTTACGCAGAGAGTGGTGAGTGCCTGGAATGGGCTGCCGGTGACGGTGGTGGAGGCAGATATATAAGCGTCTTTTAAGAGACTCCTGGATAGGTACATGGAGCTTAGAAAAATAGAGGGCTATGGGTAACCCTAGGTAATTTCTAAGGTAAGGACATGTTTGGCTCAGCTTTGTGGGCCGAAGGGCCTCTATGTTTCTATCTTTAGGGAGCGGTATCTCAGAAAGGCAGTGTCCATTATTAAGGCCCTCAGTACCCAGGGCATGCCCTTTTCTCACTGTTACTATCAGGTAGGAGGTACAGAAGCCTGAAGGCACACACTTGGTGATTCAGGAACAGCTTCTTCCCCTCTGGCATCCAATTCCTAAATGGATATTGAATCTTTGGACACTACCTCACTTTTTTAAAATATACAGTATTTCTGTTTTTGCATGTTTTTAAAAATCTATTCAATATACATAATTTATTTACTTGTTTATTTATTATTTTTATTTATTATTTTTTCTCTCTCTGCTAGATTATGTATTACATTGAACTGCTGCTGCTAACTTAACAAATTTCACGTCACATGCCGGTGATAACAAACCCGATTCTGAATTAGGGGATCGCTGCGTTGAACACCTTTGCACCATCCTCCACAAGCGGGACTTCCCGGTGGCCAAGCATTTTAATTCCGATACCCACTCATGTTCCGACAAGGCAATCCACAGCCTCCTCTTGTGCCAAGACGAGCCCACACTCAGGGTGGAGGAGCAACACTTTACATTCTGTCTAGGTACCCTCCACCCTGATGGCATGAATATTGATTTCTCCTTCCGGAAAACAAATCCCACAGTCCTTCCTCTGTCCTGACGAAGAGTCTCGGCCTGAAACGTCGACTGTACCTCTTCCTAGAGATGCTGCCTGGCCTGCTGCGTTCACCAGCAACTTTGATGTGTTTTGCTTGATTCCAGCATCTGCAGAATTCCTCGTGTTTGCGTCCTTCCTCTATTCCCCACTCTGAGCTTTGACTTCTTCTCACCTGCCTATTACTTTCCCCGAGTCCCCTCCTCCTTCCCTCTCTCCTATGGTCTTTCTTTCCCACCCACCTGGCTCCACCTAGCTTCTTTCTCTCTTCCCCCCTCTTATGTTTTTATTCTGGCACTTTCCCCCTTCCTGCTTAGTCCTGATGAAGGGTATCGGTCCGAAATGTAGACTGTTTATTCTTCACCATAGGTGCTGCCGAGTTCCTGCGTGATTTCCTCGCATGCGCGCACATTGGGATGGCCGTGTTCCGGGAAATCGCGCATGCGTTCAGCGAACAAAGGGCTCGGTGAATCGGCGACGCGCGCGAAATGCTGGAGGAACTTAGCAGGTCAGACAGAGCAGAGAGTCGACGTTTCATCCGCAGATCTTCTCTAGTTTGTGACTGGAGAATCGGCAGTGAGTCTTTGGGCGGGGGTTCATCGGTACCGGCGTCAGAGCCGCGACTGAGGGACAGTGACTGTGAGCTCCGGCCACACCGTGCCTCCGACCCCGGGGACAGGCCAGGGCCTTTCCCTCTCTGTCTGCCCCCATCCGATCCGTCCCCGGGCCCATTTCAGTAGCGTATGCGCATCGCTGGGACCGTGGCGGGTAGATGGGTGTCTCATTCGCGGGGATTTCTGGGTAAAGGGGCACCCATGGGTGTCATTACCAGCGTAATTTTTTCCGCCAGTACAGGGGAGGGAATGAGAGCAGTTGGATCTCTCAGACACTGCCGAACTCCAGATATCTAAATCCATGGATTGGGAACTCGGAACAAATATATAGTTCTAACTGAATCTCTGATGAAGAAAAGACCTTCCATAAGACCATGACATGTAGGAGCAGAATTTGGCCCGTCGAGTCTGCGCCACCATTTCATCATGGCTGATCCATTTTCCCTCTCAGCTCCTTTTCTCTCTCTCTCCCTCCTCCCCCTCCCCCCCCCCATCCATTCATTCCTTCTCATCTCTGTTCTAAAAGGATACCCCTCTATTCTGAAACTGTGCCTTCTGGTCATAGACTCTCCCACTATAGGAATCATCCTCTCCACATCCACTCTATCAAGGCCTTTCACCATTCAATAGGTTTCAATTAGATCACCCCTCATTCTTCTGAATTCCAGTGAATACGGGCCCAGAGCCACCAGATACTCTTCATATGACAAGCTATTCAATCCTGGAATCATTTTTGTGAACCTCCTTTGAACCCTCTTCAGTTTCAGCACATTCTTTCTAAGATAAGGGGCCCAAAGCAGCACAAAATCCTCCAAGTGAGGCCTCACCAGTGCTTTGTAAATCCTCAACAATACATCACTTGTTTTTTAACTTTGTCCTCTTGAAATGAATGCATTTGCCTTCCTCACCACAGACTCAAGCTGCAAATTATTTTTTATGGAATCCTGCACGAGTCCTCTCAAATCTCTTTGCCTATCAGCACTTTGTATTTTCTTCCCAGTCAGTCCTTTCATTTCTACAAGCAAAGTGCATGACTGTACACTTCCCAACACTGTATTCCAGCTGCTACTTTGGCCATTCTCCTAATCTGTCTGAGTCAGTCCTTCTGTAGCCTCCCCATTTCCTTAAAACTACCTGTCCCTTCACCTATCTTTGTATCATCTGCAAACTTTACAACAAAGCCATCAATTCCATCATCTAAATCATTGAGATGTAATGTAAAAAGAATTAGTCTCAACACAGACCCTTGTGGAAAACCACTAGTGAGTGGCAGCCAACCAAAAGAGGCTCCCTTTATTCCCACTCTTTGCCTCCTGCCAATCAGCCACTGCTTTATCCTTCCGGTCACTGAAAATGTGAATTAGTGCTGCAAGGAAAAAAAGAACAAAATCCTTCCATCTGCTTTAGTTCTTGGAGAAAATATCCTTTATTCTATCTCCGGTTGTTTTGGACTTTTTTACTCATGAGAACATGTTTAGTACCATTCTCTTTGGGTACATAATAAACTCAAGCACCTTTGTCCGGGGTAACAACTGACCTGTAGATTTCACATCACAAATATGTCACACTCCAATGAGAAAGACTACTGCCCTGCCCTTCATATTCATGGCATTGTCATTAGTGAGTTCACCACTGTCAGTCACCTGTGTTGAAGGGTCAGAGTAATTGGACAATTTCCAGGATTAGCCATGTAATATCACATGCTCTTTGTAGCGCTGTGGGACATGACCAGAACTTGAAATAATACTGATGTTCCCTCCTTTTTAAAAAAAAGCTGCATGGATCAACCGTTGGTCTGAACAGTAACTTTTCACACAGCCTGAAAACTGCACAGCACTTTAAGTTAGCATGATATGAAAGAGAATTCCAGCCACGCACCAACAAAGCCTCAGTTACCATGTGGCTGCGAAGCTTAGAGGGAACAGTGAATAATAAAAACATAGGAAACCTACAGCACAATACAGGCCCTTCAGTCCATAAAGCTGTGCCAAACATGTCCTGACCTTAGAAATTACCTAGGGTTACCAATACTGGGGAATCAAACTGAGCCAAGTCACAGACTGAAGATGGACAGAAATGTCTCATTTTATACAGACAGGAATTCTGTCAGAAAATTTGATGGTCAATCCAGGATCCAGCCCAATAACCAGTTAGAAGGCTGGTGACCAGTGGTGTGCCTCAGGGATCTGTTCTGGGAGACCTACTCTTCATGGTTTCTATAAATGACCTGGATGAGGAAGTGGAGGGATGGGTTAGTAAGTTTTCTGATGACACAAAGGTTGGGGGTGTTATGGATAGTGTGGAGGGCTGTCAGAGGTTACAGCGGGACATTGATAGGATGCAAAACTGGCCTGTGAAGTGGCAGATGGAGTTCAACCCAGATAAGTGTGAGGTGGTCAATTTTGGTAGGTCAAAATTGAAGACAGACTATAGCATTAATGGCAAGACTCTTGGCGGTGTGGAGGATCAGAGGGATCTTGGGGGTCCGTGTTCATAGGACACTCAAAGCTGCTATGCAGGTTGACTCTGTGGTTAAGAAGGCATACAGTGCATTGGCCATCAATCGGACTGAGTTTAAGAGCCGAGAGGTAATGTTGCAGCTACACAGGACCCTGGTCAGACCCCACTTGGCGTACTGTGCTCAGTTGTGGTCGCCTCACTACAGGAAGGATGTGGAAACCATAGAAAGGGTGCAGAGGAGATTTACAAGGATGTTGCCTGGATTGGGGAGCATGCCTTATAAGAAAGTTGAGTGAACTCGGCCTTTTTTCCTTGGAGCGACAGATGATGAGAGGTGACCTGATAGAGGTGTACAAGATAATGAGAGGCATTGATCGTGTGGATAGTCAGAGGCTTTTTCCCAGGGCTGAAATGGCTAGCACGAGAGGGCATAGTTTTAGGGTGCTTGGAAGTAGGTACAGAGGAGATGTCAGAGGTAAGTTTTTTACGCAGAGAGTGGTGAGTGTGTGGAATGGGCTGCCAGTGGCAGTGGTGGAGGCGGAAACGATAGGGTCTTTTAAGAGACCCTTGGACGGATACATGGAGCTTAGAAAAATAGAGGGCTATGGGTAAGCCTAGGTAGTTCTAAAGTAAGGACATGTTCGGCACAGCTTTGTGGGCCAAAGGGCCTGTATTGTGCTGTAGGTTTTCTATGTTTCTCATCTCCAACTTGCTTTGAACCTTGCTGTAACAGTGATGTCGGAGTTCAGCATAGAAAATTATCTCATACAGAATGAGAAAATTATCTCATAAGGCCATTGGGTAGAGGAGCAAAATGAGGCCATTTGGCCCATCGAGTCAGCTCTGTCATTTCACCATAGCTGATCCATTTTCCCTCAGCACTATCAGTACCCTCTAATATTGCACAGAAACAGGCCCTTCAGCCCATCTAGTCCATACCAAAGCAATTTAAACTGCTTATTCCAAGGAACCTGGCCCAGGACCGTAGCCCTCCACACCCTTACTATCCAAACTTCTCTGAAACCTTGAAATTAAGCTCATATGCACCACTTGAGTTGGTGGTTCTTTCCACACTCTGGTGACCCTCTGAGGCAAGAAGTTTCCTTTCATGCTCCTCTTAAACCTCGCACCTTTCTCCCTTAACGTATGACCTCTGGTTTTAGTCCCACCCACCCTGAATGGCAAAAGCCCTCATAATTTTGTACACCTGAAACCCCGTTTTTATTGGGCGTCTCTGGAAATGCAGCTTGTTAGCCCCTTGCTAACTGCCACTGTACTCTGAGGCGAGAAACCACCCTTCTCAGGCTTCATACGTCTAGGATATATACAACTTTGATCCCGCCAAACCCCTGAGATTGGGATGTCTCGCACACCCAAACCCCGGTTTGTGTGAATGCTGTGTAATTTACTACCCCCCAGCAATCACACGTCTGCACTGCATACATAACAGATCGTACACTGCACAGAATTATAAAGAAATATGCTTAAGAATGCTAACTTAATCAAACAGTAATTAAAGGAAAGAAAGAAAAAAAACCAAAAAGGGTCCATTATCCTTAAACAGTAAAATGTGCACTTAAGTTGGACCTCGCTTGAACTTGTCTGTCCCTCATATGCTGGACCGTCGGTCTGCATGAAAGCCCACACCATCTTTCAAATGCCGCTTGAAATCCATCTTGAACAAACAGGTCTCCTACAGGAATATTGGTCCTTCCTCCTTGAAGACATTCACCTGTAAGAAGCACCTTGTGCATCAGGGATGGCATCCTCAGCCATCTTCCCTCCTGTCTTCTTCCAGCTTCCTCTAAAGAAGACCTTGACCTAGATCAGTCTCCCTCACAAAAACTTCTCCACTCAGTACTCTCCAGCAGCTTCCCCCAATTCCACCATCCTGATTGGCTGACACCACATTCCTAAATTGAACAACAAAGCCGTTTATCTCAGATCAAACCCAAACAGGCTGAAAGCAGAACAGACTGCTCTTACTGAACTGCTAAAATGAAATAGCTACCGCATAGCAGTAAAAATCCTAACCAGAGCATTTCACACCTCTTTCAAATCTCCTCTCAGTCTTCTATATTCTAAAGAATACAGTCATAACCTATTCAATCTTTCCTTATAACTCAGGTCCTCCAGATCTGGCAACATCCTTGTAAATTTTCTCTGTACTCTTTCAACTTTGTTTACATCTTTCCTGTAAGTCGGTGACCAAAACTGCACACAATACTCCAAATTAGGCCTCACCAATGTTTTACACTTCAATATATCATCCCATCTCCTGTACTCAATACATTGATTTGTGAAGGGAAATCTGCCAAAAGCTTTCTTAATAACCCTATCTCCTTGTGTAAGACCTACTTTGGTTGGTCCTACTGGTGCAAAAAATTTGCAGTTGCCTGCATTAAGTTCAATCTGCCATGCAGAGCCATGATAACATTCCTCACTGTCCACTACAACTTCATCTTGGTGCCATCGGCAAATTTGCTGATGCAGTGAACCACGTTATCATCCAGATCATTGACATAGATGACAAAGGAACCAGCACCAATCCCTGCGGCACATCACTAGTGAAAGGCCTCCATTCAAATAGGCAAATCTCTACTGCCATCTCTGGCTTTTCCCACAAACCCAACATCTAATTTTATCCTGAATGCGAAGCAACTGAAGCTTCTCGACCAGCCTCCCATGCAGGACATTGTCAAATGGCTTACTAAAATCCACGTAGGCAACATCGACTTTCATCAAAAGCTTCATCGACTTTCCTGGCAACTTCCACAAAGAACGCTATAAGATTGGTTAGACATGACCTACCACGCACAAAGCCTTGTCTATGCAGACAGTTATATATCCAGTCTCTAAAAATATATTCCAATAGCCTTCCCACAATGGATGTCAGACTCACCAGCCTATAATTTCCTGGTTTATCTCCTGCCTTCTCCCCATATCCCCTCATACCCTGATTGATAAAGTATCCATTAACCTCTGACTTAAAAATCCCAAAGACTTGTCCTCCACAACCGCCTGTGGCAATAAATTACGCAGATTCACCACTCTCTGGCTAAGGAAATTCCTCCTCATCCCCATTCTAAAAGGACATCCCTCTATTTTGAGGCTATGTCCTCTGATATCTTGGACTGCCCCACCACGGGAAATATCCACTGTATTGAGACCTTGCAACATTTGATAGGTTTCAATGAGGTTCCCTCTCATTCTTCTGAATTCAAGTGAGTAGAGACCCAGAGCCATCAAACATTCCACATATGACAAGCCTTTGCATCCTGGAATCATTTTCATGAACTTCCTTTGAACCCTCTTCGGTGTCAGCACATCCTTTCTTAGATAAGGGGCCAAAAACTGCTCACAATACTCCAAGTGAGGCCTCAGCAGTGCTTTGTAAATCCTCAACAATACATCACTTGCTTTTTTATTTTAGTCCTCTCAGATTGAATGCTAATATTGCCTTTGGCTTCCTCGCCACCACCTCAAACTTCAAATTAACCTTCAGGAAATCCTACATGAGGACTCACAAGTCTCTTTGCACCTCAGATCTTTGAATTTTCTCTCCACTTAGAAAATACTCTATGCTTTTATTTCTTCTACCAAAGTGCATGATCATACACTTCCTGAAATGCTGTCCTTCACCTATTGATGCCTTTTGTAAATCTTTTTACAGGTTAGAAACAGCAAAGCATTTGTGTTTGGGAATCTCAAACACAATAACACGTCAGTTTTGCTGTCTCTGTCCAGGTATTTAAGGAGTGACCTGCTACTTCCTTTGTAACACCAATACATCAGTTGTTGATCCTTGGCAATGAAGAAGTATCTCATCCCAACTGGAAACATGCTTTGTCTCTGAAATGAAGTTTTCTGTAGTAACTCTGTGAAATTCACTGGAACCGGGGTGCTGAGAACACACCACCGTTTGTTCACTGGAGATCAGTTCTTCAGCTGCATTGATTTTGCGAGGGATTCACTACATCTGCCATCTGACTTGATGAATTGACAGACGATTGATAGAGAATTGTGGGAAGGGATTCACTCACTCATCTCACCTGTAGCCACAACAGCGAGTCCACCCTGTGGAGATGCCGTTCACCTGCTCAGACTATGGGAAGGTATTCACTCATTCATTCAGCCTACAAACACATCAGTCAGTTCACATCAGGGAAATGCTGCTCACCTGCTAAGACTGTGGGAAGAAATTCACTCGGTCACGTGAACTGAAGGTACATCAGCAAATTCACACTGGGGAGAGGCTGCTTACTTGCTCAGACTAGGATAGGGGTTTGTTTGGTCATCTGAACTGAAGGTACACCAGCGAGTTCACACAAGGGAGATGCCATTTATCTGCTGTGATTGTGGGAAGGGATTCACCCACTCATGCCACCTACGGAGACACCAACGAGTTCACACTGGGGAGAGGCCATTCATCTGTTCAGACTGTGGGAAAGGATTCACTCAGTCGTCCAGCCTACTGACTCACCAGTCAGTTCACACTGGGGCAAGGCCATTCTTGTGCTCTGATTGTGGGAAGGGATTCACTCGGTCATCATACCTACGGAGCCACCAATATGTTCACACTGGGGAGTGGCCGTTCACCTGCTCAGACTGTGGGAAGGGGTTTACTTGGTCATCTGAACTGAAGGTACATCAGCGAATTCACACTGGGGAGAGATTATTCACCTGCTCAGATTGTGGGAAGAGGTGTACTCGGTCATCTGAACTGAAGGTACATCAGCGAGTTCACACTGGGGAGAGGCCATTCACCTGCTCAGACTGTGGGAAGAGGTTTACTCAGTCATCGGAACTTAAAGTACATCAGCGAATTCACACTGGGGAGAGGCCGTTTACCTGCTCATACTGTGGGAAGGGATTTACTCGGTCATCTGAACTAATAGCACACCAACGAGTTCACACTGGGGAGAGACCATTCACCTGCTCAGACTGTGGGAAGGGATTCAGTCAGTCATCCAACCTACGGAAACACCAACGAGTTCACACTGGGGAGAGACCATTCACCTG
Source organism: Mobula birostris (assembly GCF_030028105.1). Lineage (NCBI taxonomy): Eukaryota > Metazoa > Chordata > Chondrichthyes > Myliobatiformes > Myliobatidae > Mobula > Mobula birostris. The sequence goes on from NC_092398.1 coordinate 71,078, forward strand.
CTCACACTGTGGAAAGGGATTCACTTTGTCATTTGAACTGAATTTACATCAGCGAATTCACACTGGGGAGTGGCCGTTCACCTGCTCAGACTGTGGGAAAGGGTTCAGTCAGTCATCCGACCTACTGACACACCAGCCAGTTCACACTGGGGAATGGCCATTCACCTGCTCAGACTGTGGGAAGGGGTTTACTCGGTCGTCTGAACTGAAGATACATCAGCGAATTCACACTGGGGAGAGGCCATTTACCTGCTCATACTGTGAGAAGGGGTTTACTCGGTCATTTGAACTGAAGGCTCATCAGCGAATTCACACAGGGGAGAGGCCATTCACCTGCTCAGACTGTGGGAAGGGATTCATTCACACATCCAGCCTACAGACTCACCAGCGGGTTCACACTGGGGAAAGGCCATTCTCCTGCTCTGAATGTGGGAAGAGATTCACTCAGTCATCTACCCTACAGAGACACCAGCAAGTTCACACTGGGGAGAGACCGTTCATTTGTTCAGACTGTGGGAAAAGATTCAGTCAGGCATCCAACCTTTTGGCGCACTTCCGGTTTCACACTGGGGAGGAAATTTAAATAAGCTGCATGCTGGATATTTAACTATCACATTTGCTGAATCCAGAGTTAAGTTCCAAACTGACTGTTGGTGTCGAACTCTGCAATTATTGCTGCTGTTCTTCAAACCCAGTTCTGCACCCTGGTCACTGGGCATGGGAGGAGTTTCTTCTGCTGGTGTTCACCTTTAATGGGACTGGAGTTTAATATTCTGGATCTGTGACTAATAAATCAGTTCTATTTTAAGCTCTGTATCGGGTACTTGGTTAATTTACAACACACACCCAGTGTACAGGAAAAAGTCCTCTCAGTCCCCCTGGTTCCTGCCAGTTTTTCTATTCCACAACTATCCTTTTAAATCCATCCTTGCTGTCAATCGATCACACTCTCTGCGGTGATGGATTCCAAACATTCACTGCAATGTGGGTGAAGAGTTTCCCTTTGAATTTTCTGCATGTCATTCTGCAGACTGAAGAAGACAAGCTGACTGCAGTGATGCAACCATATTGCAATCACTGCCTCCTAAGAGTTTCTTTATCTTAAGCTTCCTAATCGCCTCCAGTTCATTACTTAACACCCGATCCAGTATAGCTGATCCTCTAGTAGGCTCAATGACAAACTGCTCTAAAAAGTCATCTCATGGGCATATAACAAATTTACTCTCTTGAGATCCATTGCCAACCTGATTTTTCCAATCTAGTTGCATATTAAAATCTCCCATGACTATCATAACATTGCCCTTTTGACACATCTTTTCTATTTCCTGTTGTAATCTGTAGTCCACATCCCAGTTACTGTTTGGAGGTCTGTATATAACTGCAATCAGGGTCCTTTCATCCTTGCGGTTTCTTAACTCAACCCACAAGGTTTCAACCATCTTCTGATCCTATGTCACATCTTTCTAATGATTTGATACCATTCTTTACCAACAGACCCACACCACACCCTCTGCCTACCTATTTGATTATATCCTCCTTTATGTTTGGCCTTTCCAGGAAAAGACAATATTTTTATGTTCAGAACAGCAAAGAAGAGGGACTGTGAGGGCATATTCTGGAATTAGTGTACATAGCAAACAATAACTTCAGCAACCAACCTTCAGATCTGAATATGGATTGTAGATTGAATTTAAGATACATCTCGGACCAGTAAATTGCATGAATAGGACTCAGACGACAGCACTCAGAGTAAATTGCAGATTCAGAAACAGCCACTTCATTGATATATGTCTGCATATGTATGAGTGCAATCGACACCCCATTACTGTTGTTTTCATGCAACTAACACTTATTTTGGGTGTGTTGGTGGAAAGATCCAGGCATTTGAAAACTACATGTACCTCGAAATAAGCATTATGAGGGCATTGTAACTATAGAAGTTAGAGAACCTTTGTTCTCTAACATATAAAATGTTGGGTCATGAGGGTCCCCCCTCCCCCCCCCAAAAAAAAGAGAGATGAATTCAGGACAAGAGGAAATCTGCAGATTCTGGAAATCAAGTAATGCAAATGCTGGAGGAGCTCAGCTGCTATGGAAAAGAGTAAACAGCCAACATTTCAGGCCAAGACCCTACATCAGGACTGAAACAAAGAGATTAGAAGTCAGGGTGGAAGGTGGAGGGAGGAGAGGAAGAAGAACAAGGTTGGATGAACTCCAGATCATTTGGGAGGCTGAAAGAGGTGACAGATAGGACATATAGAGAGGTAGTTACACCCAAGGTGCAGAACACGGGAAACTGGGTGACAGGAAGGGGAACGGGGTTAAGGGGCCAGTGCAGAGCACCCCTGTGGCCATCCCCCTCAACAACAGGTACATCACTTTAGATACTGTTGGGAAGTATGACCTTACAGAGGAAAGTTGCAGTGGGTGAGTCTCTGGCACTGTGTCTGCCTCTGTGCAGGGAAGAGGAGGGGGAAGAAGAGGCACGCTGTGGTGAGAGGGGATTCATTAGTTCGGGGAATGGACAGGTGGTTCTGTGGGTGAGAACAAGATTCCCAGGTGCCAGGGTCCAGGATATCTTGGATCGAGTCCTCAGCATTGGGAGGGTGAACAGCCAGAAGTTGCGGTCCATCTAGGTACCAGTGACATGGGTGGGATGAGTTACCATGTTCTGTTAAGGGAGTTCAAAGAATTGGGTGCTAAGTTAGGACCTCCAGGGTTGTTATCTCAGGATTGCTACCTGTACCATGTGCTATTAAAGCTAGAACTAGGAAGATTATACAGTTTGGTACGTGGCCAAAGAGTTGGTATAGGAGGGAGAGCATAAGATTTTTGGATCATGGGGCTCTCTTCCACAGAAGGTGGGACCTGTACAGAAAGGGGTGGTTTACACCTGAACTAGGGAGAGACCAATATCCTAGCAGGAAGACTTGTTAACTCTGCATGGTCGGTTTTAAACTAGAGATGCAGGGGGATGGGAACCAGAGTGCCAAAACTGTTAGTGAAGAGGTTATGGAGGCAGATGTTGCCAAGACCTCAGACAAAGTTAAGAATCAAAAGGTTGAACACGGTGTGACTAAAGTCCAGAGCTGCCTTTATTTCAATGCAATAAGTATCAGAGGAAAGATGGATAATAGTGCTGAAGATGAGGTAGCTGGTTTACAAACAGAGGCAATGTGTAGTCAGGAGAGGCTGATGTAGGACAAAAGTGCAGACGACAGGACAAGTTGCAATGTAAAAGGCAGACAAAATCAAAAAGGGTAAATACAGGACTGAAGGTGGTGTATCTGAATGTGTGCAGAATACAGAATAAGGTAGATGAACTTGCAGCACAGTTGCAAACTGGCAGATATAATGTTGTAGGCATCACTGAATCATGGCTGAAAGATTACAGTTGGGAGTTTAATGTCCAAGGACACATTATATTGAATGGACAGACAAAAAGACAGAGGAGTGGCATTGCTCTGTTGGTTAAAAAACAAAATCAAATCATTAGAAGGAGGTGACATGGGGTTAGAAGGTGTTGAATCATTGTGGATGGAGCAAAGGAACTGCAAGGGTAAAAAGACCCCCCCCATTCAAAATAGTAGTAAGGATGTGGACTACAAATTACAACGCAAGATAGAAAATGCATGCCAAAAGGGCAATGTTACAATGGTCATGGGGGCCTTCATAACGCAAGTAGATTGGGAAAATCAGGTTACTGCTGGATTACAGGAGGGGGAATTTCTAGAGTGCCTATGTGATGCCTTTTTAGAGCAGCTTGTGGATGAGCCCACTGGGGGACCAGCTATTCTGGGTTGCATGCTGTGCAATGAACCAGAACCGATTAGAGCTTAAGGTAAAAGAACTCCTAGGGGAAAGTTACCATAATATGATCGAATTCATCCTGAAATTTGAAAAGGAGAAGCTAAATCAGATGTATCAGTATCACAGTCTGGTAAAAGGAATTACAGATGCATGTGAGAGTAGCTGGCCATAATTGATTGGAAAAGAACACTGGCAGGGATGACGGCAGAGCAGCAACGGTTGGCATTTCTGGAAGCAATTTGGAAGGTACAGGATATATACATCCCAAAGTGGAAGAAGTGTTCTAGAGGAAAGATGACACAACTGTGGCTAACAAGAGAAGCCAAAGCCAATGTAAAAGCCTAAGAGAGGGCATTTAATATAGCAAGAATTAGTGGGAAGTTAGAGGCTTGGAAGCTTTTAAAAACCAACATAAGGCAATTTGAAAAAGCAATCTAGAAGGTAAAGATGGCATACAAGAGTAAGCCTGTCAATAATATTAAAGAGGATATCAAAAATTTCTTCAGATACATAAAGTGTAAAAGAGAGGCAAGAGTGGCCAAGACTGCTGGAAGCCGATGCTGGAGAGGCAGCAATGGGGGAGCAACAAAATAGTGGACGAACTGAATAAACATCTTGCATCAGTCTTCTCTGTGGAAAACACTAGCAGTGTGATGTCAGGGGGCATGAACTGTGTGAAGTTACCATAACTAAAAAGGAGGTTCTTCGGAAACTGAATGGTCTGAAGGTAGATAGGTCACCTAGACCAGATGGTGTACAGCCGAGAGTCCTGAAAGAGGTGGCTGAAGAGATCATGGAGGCATTAGTAATGATCTTTCACAATCACTAGGTTCTGGAAGACTGGGAACTGCAAATATCTCTTCACTGTTCAAGAAGGGAGAGAGGCAGAAGAAAGGAAACTATAGGCCAGTTAGTCTGACCTCAATGGTTGGGAAGATGTTGGAGTTGATTATTAAGGATGAGGTCTCAGGGTACTTGGAGGTGCATGATAAAATAGGCTGTAGTCAGCATGGTTTCCTCAAGGGAAAATCTTGCCTGACAAATCTGTTGGAATTCTTTAAGGAAATAACAGGCAGGATATACAAAGGAGAATCAGTTGATGTTGTGTACTTAGATATTTGGAAGGCCTTTAACAAGGTTACCCAAGCCACAAGCCCATGGTATTACAGTAAAGATTTTAGCATGGATAAAGCAGTGGCTGATTGATAGGAGGCAGAGAGTGTGAATAAAGGGAGCCTTTTCTGGTTGGCCGCTAGTGACTAGTGGTGTTCCACAGGGGTCTGTGTTGGGCTCGGTTCTTTTTACGTTATATGTCAATTAATTTGGATGATGGAATTGGTGGTTTTGTTGAAAGGTTTGCTGACAATATGAAGATAGGTGGATGGGCAGGTAGTTTTGAGGAAGTAGGCTACAGAAGGACTTAGACAGATTTGGAGAATGGGCAGATAAATGGCATATGGAATACAGTGTTGGGAAGTGGTGGAGCAGACTCAATGGGCTGAATAGCCTAATTCTTCTCCTATGTCTTAGGAACTTGAGGGAGTGGAATGCTTGCATTTACCCTATCTATACTCCTCATAATTTTGTATGCCTCTATCAAATCTTCTCACGATCTTCTACATTCTAAAGAATACAATCCCAACCTATTCAATCTTTCCTTTTAACTCAGGTCCACCAGATCCTTGTAACCTTTCTCTGCACTCTTTCAAATGTGTTTACATCTTTCCAGTAGGTAGGTGACTAAAACTGCACACAATACTCTGAAGTCTTATACAACTTCAACATGTCATCTGATCAGCAGCTACAGGAAATGTTTGATGGAGGATATGGCTACTAAAGGAGGTTCTACCAGTTATTAAATATAAGGGTTCACATACTTTTTCCAGTCTGTTTATTCCTCTGGTTAGATGCTGCCTGACCTCCTGAGTTCCTCCAGCACTTTGTGTGTGTTGCTCTATATTTCCAGCATCTGCAGAATCTCTTGTGTGTTATATCTGTATTTTTTAAATGGGTTGGACTTTGACATTTGGCACACAAAGTGGCTGCTGGAGTCACAGAAAAATACAGCACAGAAACAAGAACATCTAGTCTGTGCCAAGCCATTTAAAATGAATAGACCCATTGATTTGCACACGGACCCTACATTCCTATCCCTACCAACCATGCACCTATCCAAACTTCTCTTAAAACATTGTGATTGAGCTTGCATGCACCACATTCTCCCCACCCTCTGATTGAATAAGTTTGTCTTATTGACTTTTAATGGTGGCTGGCAGTCCAACTTAAAGGTGCATTACCGTCACCAACTGGATTGGAGTGTGGTGTAGTGATTTGGGAACTAAAACCTGTATGACTACTTTTTTTCCAAATGAAAGTTAAATTACCCCAAAAGTCCTAAAGTAATAAAAGACAACACTGTAAATTAAATTAACGTCACTCCTGTCACTTAATATTTTTTAAAACTATCAACCCCAAAGAATGTAATGAAGCCTGCATTTGATTGTTTCAACTAGTATGCTTCACACTGTAATAGTATATGCTCAACTGTTTCATAATGATGACAGACCTACTCAATCCAGAATTATGTTTTCCAACAATACATAAAAAATAATTAAGCATAGTATGCCCAATTCTAAATCGCGTCAATAAAATTCCTTCCCTTCTTGTTTCACCTTTCTCCCATAAACCCAGCAGTTTTATGTATTTTATAAAGCTGCCTCCCCTTATGCCCATTATCCCACAAGTCTTGCTATAAGCCCCCAATTCTTAACCCTGCAAACCTCTTGGCTTCTGATTTGCTAAGTGGAAGGGTTGTATCTAGTTTTTTTTTAGCTATACCATCAACCTGCTCATTCCCATCAACACCTCTATGCGCAGGAACCCATACGAAACAGGCATACAAACCAATACTGCAAATATGATGAGCATGTAGCAACCAATCTGACCAACTACTAGAATGTCGATTTTAAGACTTACCGAAACTGAAAGAGTGTGGGGGGGAGAGTTAACATTTCACCTTTCACCGTTAACCCATAACCTCTAGTTGTAGACTCACCCAATCTCACCAGAAAAAAAGCCTGCTTGCATTTACCCTGTCTATACTCCTCATCATTTTGTATACTTCCATCAACTCTCCCCTCAATATTCTACGTTCCACGGAATAAAGTCCTAACCAAATTAAATATTTCTTAGATCAAGTGCGCAGGCGTAAGGGTAGAACATCGCGCATGCGCTCCATGGGCGAAAGGCTCGGGAGAGCTGGTAACAGGTAGGAGCGGGTCGCTAGGTGGGCGTTTCATCGGTACCCGCGTTCGCACCTCGACAGAGGGACAATTACTGTGATCCCGGACACACTGTGGGCTCGCAAAACCGGATAGTACCGGTCCATTCCCTCTGTCAGCCCCATGGTTTGGATCCGGGCCCCGGGGAGCTTGCTGCTGATTAGTGAACGTACTGGCGCCGTTTCTGTGGCGCATGCGCATCGTGGGGACTGTGGTGCAGAGGTGTCTCGATCGTAGGGGTTTCTGGGTAAAGAGGCAGCCATGGGTGACATTTAAACCACTTTCCCCGTGGTCCATAGGGATGTTTGGAAGCGCGGACGGAGGGAATCGGAGCGGATGAATCGCCCAGACACTGTCGTGCTCCAGCTATCTTAATCCAAAAATATAGTTCCGAGTTTATCTCGGATGAAGAGTACCTTACAGTCGATGAAAATGTCGCTTAGTGCTGCATGGAAAAGAAGAACAAAATCCTTCCATTAGCTTTAATTCTTAAGAAAATCACTTCTCTTCTATCTCCTCTTGTTCGGGACCTTTCTACCCGTGAGAATGTAAGAGCAGAATTAAGCCAACTGGCTCATCATGTCTGCTCTGCCATTCAATCATGGCTGATGCTTTTTTACCTTCCTCAACCCCATTCCCCGGCCTTTTCCCCGTAACTTTTGATGCCGTGTCCAATCAAGAACATTTCAATTTCTGCCTTAAGTACACCCAATGACCTGGCCTTCACAACTGCCTGTGGTAACAAATTCCACAAATTCATCACCCTCTGGCGAAATAAATTTCTCTGCATCTCTGTTTTAAAAAGATGAGCCTCTATCCCGAGGCTGTGCCCTCTTGTCCTAGACTCTCCCACCACGGGAAACGTCCTTTTGACATCTACTCTGTCTAGGGCTTTCAACGTTCAAAAGGTTTCATTGAGATCCCACCTCATCATTCTGAATTCCAGCGAGTACAGACGCAGAGCCATCAAACATTTCTCTTATGATAACCCTTTCATTCCTGGAATCATCCTTAACAATTGCCTCTGGACCTTCTCCAATGCCAGCATATCTTTTCTCAGATAAGGAGCCCAAACTGCTCACAATACTGAATGTGAGGTCTCACCAGTGTCTTATAAAGCCTCAGCATCACACCCCTACTCTTATATTCTAGGCCTCTTGAAATGAATGCTAACGTTGGATTTGCTTTCCTCACCACTGATTCATCCTGCAAGTTAACCTTTAGGGTGTTCTGCACAAGAAGTTCCAAGTCCCTTTGCATCTCAGATTTTTGGATTTTCTCCCCGTTTGGAAAATAGTCGGCACATTTATTTCTACTACCAAAGTGCATAACCGTGCACTTCCCAACATTGTATTTTATTTGCCACATTCTCGCCCATTCTTTTAATCTGTATTAAGTCTTTCTGCAGCCTTCCTGTTTCCTCAACACTAGCTACCCCCCACCAATCTTCGTATCATCTGCAAACTTGGCAACAAACCCATCTATTCCATCATCTAAATCATTGATATACATTATAAAAAGCAATCCCAACACCAACCCCTGCGGAACACCACTATTCACTGGCAGACAACCAGACAAAGATTCTTTTATTCCCACTTGCTGCCTCCTACCAATCAGCCAATGCTCTAACCATGTTAGTAAATTTCCTGTAATACCTTGGGCTCTTGGTAAGCAGCCTCATGTGTGGCACCTTGTCAAAGGCCTTCTGCAAGTCAGAATAAACAACATCCACTGCATCCCCTTTTATCTTTCCTATTTGTAATCTCAAAGAATTCCAACAGGTTTGTCAGGCAAGATTTTCCTCTAAGGAAACTATGCTGACTTTGTCTTATCTTGTCCTGTGTCGCCAAGAGTTCCATAACCTCATCCTTAACAATTGACTCCAACATCTTCCCAACCACTGAGGTCAGGCTAATTGGTCTATAATTTCCCTCCTGCTGCCTTCCTCCTTTCTTGAAGAGTGGAGTGACATTTGCAATTTTGCAGTCCTCTGGCACCATGCCAGAGTTCAATGATTTTTGAAAAATAATTGCTAATGCATGCACAATCTCTAACACTACCTTTTTCAGAAACCTAGGGTGAAGTTCATCTGATCTGGGTGACTTGTGCATCCTTGGGTCTTACAGCTTTTTGAGCACCTTGTCCCTTGTAATAGTAACTGCACTCACTTCTCTTCCTTCCACACTACAACATTTGGCACATTGCTAGTGTCTTCCACAGTGAAGACTGATGCAAAATATTCATTTAGTTCATCTGCCACTTCCTTGTTCCCTGTTATTATTTTGTACCATTCTGTCTGGTTACAGGAACATATTGAACACAGTTGCCCTCGGTAACAAGTAACCTGTAGCTTTCAAGCACAAAAGTGCCACACTCCAATGAGAAAGACTTCTGCCCTCCCCTTCATATTCATTGGCATTGCCATCAATAAGTTCACCACCATCAATCACTGGGGGTAGGGGAGTGGTCAGAGGAATTAGGTAGTGTCTAGGATCTAGGATCAGCCATGCAATATCAAGTGCCTTTTGTAGCGCTGTGGAACATGACCAGAATTTAAAATAATACCACTGTTTCCTCTATTTTTTTCAGAGTGGTACAAACCAACCATTGGCCTGAGCAGGAAATTTTTACACGGCCTGAAAACTGTGCAGCATTTTAAATTAATATTATATTTGAAAAAAACATCCAGCTCGCAGCAACAAAACCTATGTGCGTGGGAACATTTCAGTTACTGTGTGGTCTCACACCCGTGCAGCTTAGAGGCAACAGTGAATAATACTAATGGAGAGAGTCGAACTGAGCCAAGTCACAGGTTGAAGATAGGCTGAAGTTGTCTGTCGTGATGCAGACAGGAAGACTGTCAGAGCATTTGATGGTCAGTCCAGATGCCTGATTTGTGCTCAGTTAGAAGATGACTTCTTCCCCCAACTTGAGCTGAACCTTGCTGTAACAGTGTGATGTCAGAGGTTTGCTGTCTCTGTCCAGATATTTAAGGAGTGACCAGATATTTCCTTTGTGACACCAATATATCAGTTGTTGATCCTTGAGGTGAGGAAGTATCTCATCCCAGCCGGAAACGGGCTTTGTCCCTGAAATGAAGTTTTCTGTTGTAATTCAGTGAAATCCACTGGAACTGGGGTGCTGAGAACACACCAGCATTGTTCACCGGAGATCAACTGCATTGACTGTGTGAGGGATTCACTGTACCTGACAATGAATTGCCAGAGAATTGATAGAGAACTGTGAGAAAGGATTCACCCACTCATCCCACCTGCAAACACACCAGCAAGATCACACTGAGGAGAGGCCTTTCACCTGTTCTGATTGTGGGATGGGATTCACTCACTCATCCAAAGTACAGAGACAACAACAAGTTCACACTGAGGAGAGGCCATTCACCTGTTCTGTGTGTGGGAAGGGATTCACTCACTCATCTCAACTACTGGCACACCAGTCAGTTCACACTGGGGAGAGGCCGTTCACCTGTTCAGACTGTGGGAAGGGATTCACTCGGTTGTCTCAACTGAAGGTACATCAGCGAGTTCACACTGGGGAGAGGCCGTTCACCTGCTCAGACTGTGGGAAGGGATTCACTCAGTCATCTCAACTACTAGCTCACCAGTCAGTTCACAATGGTGAGACACCATTCACCTGTTCAGACTGTGGGAAGGGATTCACTCGGTCATTTCTACTGAAGGTACATCAACGAATTCACACCGGGGAGAAGCCATTCACCTGCTTAGACTGTGGGAAGGGATTCACTCAGTCATCCCAACTACAGAGACACCAGTCAGCTCACACTGGGAAGAGACCATTCACCTGCTCAGACTGTAGGAAGGGATTCACTCAGACATCTGACCTCCTGGCACACCAGCGGGTTCACACTGGAGAGAGGCCATTCACTTGCTCTGAATGTGGGAAGGGATTCACTCACTCATCCAGCCTACAGAGACACCAGCGAGTTCACACTGGAGAGAGGCCATTCACCTGCTCAGACTGTGGGAAGGGATTCAGTCATTCGTCCAGCCTACAGACACACCAGCGAGTTCACACTGGGGAAAGGCCTTTCACCTGTTCAGACTGTGGGAAGGGATTCACTTGGTCATCTCTACTGAAGGCACATCAGCGAATTCACACTGGAGAGAAGCCGTTCATCTGCTCAGACTGTGGGAAAGGATTCACTCATTCATCTGACCTGCTGGCGCACCAGCGAGTTCACACTGGGGAGAGACCATTTATCTGTTCACAATGTGGGAAGGGATTCACTCAGTTATCCAACCTACACAGACACCAACGAGTTCACACTGGGGAGAGGCCATTCACCTGCCCACACTGTGGGAAGGGATTTATTCAGTCAACTCAACTTCTGGCACACCAGTCAGTTCACACTGGGGAGAGGCCATTCATGTGTTCAGACTGTGGGAAGGGATTCACTCAGTCATCTCAACTGAAGGTACATCAGCGAATTCACACTGGGGAGAAGCCTTTCACCTGCTCAGACTGTGGGAAGGGATTCACTCAATTATCCACCATACAGAGACACCAGCGAGTTCACACTGGGGAGCGACCGTTCACCTGTTCTGTGTGTGGGAAGGGATTCACTCAGTCATCCAGTCTACAAAGACACCAGTCAGTTCACTCTGGGGAGAGGCCATTTACTAGCTTTGAGTGAGGGAAAGGATTTACTCAGACATCTCAACTACAGGCACATCAATGAATTCACACTGGGGAATGTGTGTTCACCTGCTCAGACTGTGGGAAGGGATTTACTCATTCAACCTACAGAGACACCAGTGAGTTCATACTGGGGAGAGGCTGTTCACCTGTTCTGCTTGTCAAAAGGGATTCACTCAGTCATTTGAACTGAAGCTACATCAGTGAGTTTGCACTGGAGAGAGGCCATTTACCTGCTCTGAATGTGGGAAGGGATTCACTCACTCATCCCACTTCGTGAAACTACCGAGATCACACTAGCAAAAAGTTTAAATAAGATGCATGCTGGATATTTAACCATCACATTTGCTGAATCCAGAGTTAAGTTCAAAACTGTTGGTGTCGAACTCTGCAATTATTGCTGCTGTTCATCAAACCTGGTTCTGCCCCCTGGTCACTGGGCATGGGAGGAGTTTCTTCTGCTGGTGTTCACCTTTAGTGGGACCGGAGTTTAATATCTGGATCTGTGACTAATAAATCGGTTCTATTTTAAATTTTGTCTCAGATGTTTAGTGAATCTACAACACACCCAGTGTACAGTAGAGAGTCAAACGTACACTCCAGCTGGACTAATAGAATATACCAAAGTATGAAAGCAGAATTGAATTGAATTGAATGATCTTTATTGTCATTATACATAGGTACAATGAAACTCTGTTTGGCTTCCTCTCAGGCAATTAAATAAAGCAGTAGATAAAAACAAGACAGTAATAGAAAAACAGTATTAAATAGATAAGTAGCAGACAATAATTTGTAGCAGCACCAGAATATAACAGTAATGCACAAAGTGCCGTTAGTGCAAGTATCTGAGTCCTTGTGTGTGCTGACAATTTCAGTCATTGTTCTGTGGAGTGGTGTGATGGATGCCACAGCTCTGGGATAGAAGCTGTTCCTCAGTCTATTTGTTCTGGCTTTTAGTGTCCTGAACCTTTTGCTGGAAGGCAGCGGGTCAAACAGGGAGCGGCCGGGGTGTGTGGTGTCTCTGGTTATGCTGATTGCTTTCCTCCTGACTCTGCTGGAATAGATGGTGTTCTGTCCTGACAATTCGCTGGGCCGCCTTCACCACGCGATGCAGGTCTTGTCGCTCAGCGGCTGTGCAGCCGGCATACCACACCGTGGTGCTGCTGGTCAGGGTGGTTTCAGTTGTGCTTCTGGAGAAGTTAAGCAACAGCTTTTGTGGGAGTTTGGCCTGTTTCAGCTTTCTGAGGAAAAAGAGTATTTGTTGTGCCTTTTTTACTAGCAGCGAGGCGTTGGTGGTCCATGTCAGCTGTTTTGACAACATAACTCCAAGGAACTTTAGGTTTTCCACATTTTCCACTACCTCTCCATGTATATGGAGGGGTGTGTGTACTCTGTCCTTTGATCTCCTGAAGTCAATGATAATCTCTTCTGTTTTAGAAGTGTTAAGGACCAGGTCATTGTCCTTGCACCACTCCGTTCGATGATCCACCTCAAGCCTGTAGGCTGATTCATCCTCGTCCAAGATCAGGCCGACCACTGTGGTATCGTCCACAAATTTAATTATGGAGTTGGGGGTGCAGTCATGTGTAAAGAGTGTGTAGAGCATAAGGCTCAGCACACAGCCCTGCGGGGTGCCTATTTTTAAGATGAGAGTGGTGGAGGTGTACTTACCAATTCTGACTTGGTGTGGTCGGTCTGTGAGAAAATTCATGACCCATGAGCACAGGGAGGAACCAAGGCCAAGAGTGTTCAGTTTGCTGACCAGTTTATGGGGGGTGACTGTGTTAAATGCAGAACTGAAGTCCACAAGTAACATCCTCACATAATGAAGAACAATTAGTTGGATGTTCAATGGAGCAGAGTCAGAAACCAGAGACAGGTCAGCATGGGCAGAGTTTGGGGCTCTGCATCGAGGTAGGGGTAAGAACGGATGATGATGAGCAGGGAAACAACAGGGATGTAGTAACGAATGACAGAGTAGCAACATTTGGAAGCTGATTGACAGAGAAAAAAAGTTTGATTTTGACTGCTAACATTAAGTATATTGCTTGTGAGAGCTTATGTTGTATTATTAAGGATAATAAGATGATTTGGTCATTGAATACGTGGCTGAGGAACTGGTACAGAGGGCATGACCGGTGATTCTAGCCATGACCAACCTGTCAAAGCATTTCATCACCATAGAATAACTATCAAGAAGAAACTGTAAGAAATGTGCTTACCAAAGGAATACGTGACTGCCAGCACCCGTTGTACTGAACATCGTACAAGAATAACGATGTAGCGGAGATGAGTCGATCACAGACGGCAGACTGCAACAAACGAGTCGGTTGATGATTGGAAGGACTGAGTTCGCTGGAAATAGTAAACTTGCCCTGTTCTTTATGTACAAAAAGAACGCTTTGTAAATAGCGTATTGGATGTCTCCCACCATCCTTGGCGAGAGTGAATGTAAACTTCCTTTTGCAAGGAATAAAGGCGCTTGACAAACATTCATTGAATTGGTATTGTGTTTTGTGAAACTTAGTAGAGAGATAACAGATTTTTGAGGTTCCACCAAGATTTTTGGTTGAGGTGTGGTAGCGATGTTTGGAATTCCATATGGCTGAACTGCTATATGGAAATTCCCTGGGAGTAGCGATCAACATCAAGTAAGTTTCTCCTTGCTCCTTTGAACTTTCCCTCCTGGAGCCGGACTTGGGGGTTTCTGTTTCGCTGCTGTCCGATGCACTGCAGTTGATACTGGATCAGATTGTTTCCTCGGCGTTCTGACGCTTTCAGAGTGCTGACTGAAACTGACTAATAAGACAAGGTGTAAGAGCCAGAATACATGAAAAGGATCGGACCAGCGTCTGGGAAGCTAGGGTTCAGGGAACCATGTACTAATGAAGTAAGTGACACTTATACAGCGGCATGCAAGAGTTTGGGCACCCCGGTCAAAATTTCTGTTACTGTGAATAGATAAGTGAGTAAAATATGAACTGATTTCCAAAAGGCATAAAGTTAGAGATAACACATTTCTTTAATATTTTAAGCAAAATTACTTTTTTATTTCCATCTTTTAACAGTTTCAAAATAACAAAAAAGGAAAAGGCCCCGAAGCAAACGTTTGGGCACCGTGCATGGCCAGCACTTAGTAACACCCCCTTTGGCAAGTATTACAGCTGTCTGTAGCCAGATAAGAGTCTATCTGAAAAGTTCAAAGGAGCATCTAAACAAGTCTGATGCATTTTGGAAACAAGTCCTATGGACTGATGAAATTAAAATAGAACTTTTTGGCTGCAATGAGAAAAGGTATGTTTGGAGAAAAAAGGGTGCAGAATTTCATGAAAAGAACCCCTCTCCAACTGTTAAGCACAGGGGTGGACCGATCATGCTTTGGGCTTGTGTTGCAGCCAGTGGCACAGGGAATATTTACTGGTAGAAGGAAGAATGAATTCAATTAAATACCAACAAATTCTGGAAGCAAACATCACACCGTCTGTAAAAAAGCCAAAGATGAAAAGAGGATGGCTTCTACAACAGGATAATGATCCTAAACACACCTCAAAATCCACAATGGACTACCTCAAGAGGCGCAAGCTAAAGGTTTTGCCATGGCCCTCACAGTCCCCCGACCTAAACATCATCAAGAATCTGTGGCTAGACCTCAAAAGAGCGGTGAATGCAAGACGGCCCAAGAATCTCACAGAACTAGAAGCCTTTTGCAAGGAAGAATGGGCAAAAATCCCCCAAACAAGAATTGAAAGACTCTTAGCCTGCTACAAAAAGCGTTTACAAGCTGTGATACTTGCCAAAGGGGGTGTTACTAAGTACTGCCATGCAGGGTGCCCAAACTTTTGCTTCGGGCCCTTTTCCTTTTTTGTTATTTTGAAACTGTAAAAGATGGAAATAAAAAAGTTTTCTAGCTTAAAATATTAAAGAAATGTGTCATCTTTAACTTTATGCCTTTTGGAAATCAGTTCATCTTTTACTCGCCTACTTATTCACAGTAACAGAAATTTTGACCGGGGGTGCCCAAACTTTTGCATGCCACTGTAGGTCTGGGCGCATAAAATGCTGATAGTTAAAACAGGAGAAATTAGACTAAAGAAACAGGTAAGGTAATAGTGTGGCCAATTAAACCTACAGGATGCTGTAGTGAAAACTGGTAGGTTGATAAAATGTTAGTAAACGTAAACAGAACAAAACAAGACAGAGCAAGGTACGTCTTTTCCTGATCCAGAAAGAGAAATCACCACATGTAAAGAAAAGTAACACTGGAAATCATACAATGTGTTTAAATCATACAGAAAAGCTGCAGAGACAACTTGCTGCACAGAGAGGAATAAGATGTGTTTTTAGATCTGAGAGAGGGGAAGAGAATGAACATGGATTGAAATGAGCCTCAGGATAGAGGGGCACCCTTTCAAAACGGCGATGCAGAGAAATTTCTTCAGCCAAATGGTCGTGAATTTGTTACCACATGCAGCTGTGGAGGCCAGGTCATTGGGTGTATTTAAGGCAGAGATTGATAGGTTCTTGATTGGACATGGCATCAAAGGGTATGGGGATGACTGGAAGAATTGGATCAGCCCATGATTGAATGGCAGAGCAGACCTGATAGGCCGAATGGCCTACTTTTGCTCCTATATCTTACAGTCTAATCATTTTCCTAAGTACCCATGCCTCAGTATGTGTAGGGTTACTAAGCTCAAACAGTTCCAACATCTTTCCAGATTTGTCGCTGCTATGAGACACTAATGTTCTTAACCATCTATTTGTGAGTTCTGGCTCTAAATGATTGCAATCTAATGTTGATCCATACACCCCTTGGAACACCATCCACAAATAGAACACAAATGCAGCAGGTTGTTCTCCTCTTCTCTGATAACATTTGGCTAGTGTGTCTACCAGGTCCTCTCTGTTAATACCCATAACCTTCAATATTGCATTCTTTAATTCCTCATTTATTCCCCAAATATGTTGGTGCTTCTGGCAAAGTGGAGTGTATGTTCCGATACAACCATATTATAATCAATCTCCTTTCCTCATTTATCATTTAAACTGTGTATTGCTCTCTGGTAACTAATTACTTGGAACAACTCTCTAGAATCATCTGTGTCACATATGTCCCGATATTATAAGACATAGGACAGAATTAGGCCATCTAGCCCATTTGCAATTTTCCAGTCATCTGGTACAATGCCAGAATCTATCGATTCTTGAAAGATCATTCTTAATGCCTCCACAATCTCTTCAGCTACTTCCTTCAGAACCCGAGGGTGCATTCCATCAGGTCCAGGAGATTTATCCACCCTCAGACCATTAAGCTTCCTGAGCACCTTTTCAGTCATAATTTTCACTGCACAAACTTCACTTCCCTGACACTCTTGAATGTCTGTATACTGCAGATGTCTTCCACTGTGAAGACTGATGCAAAATACGCATTCAGTTCCTCTGCCATCTCTGCATCTCTCATTACAATATCTCCAGCATCATTTTGTATTGGTCCTATATCTACTCTCGACTCTATTTTACTGTTTATATACTTAAAAAAGCTTTTAGTATCTTCTTTGATATTGGTCACCAGCTTCCTCTCATAATTCATCTTTTCCTTCCTAATGACCTAATTAGTTTCCTTCTGCAAGTCTTTAAAAGCTTCCCAATCTTCCCAATAGCTCTGGTTTCCTTGTATGCCCTCTCTTTTCCTTTTACTTTGGCTCTGACTTCACTTGTCAGCCATGGTAGTGTCCTTCTTCCCTTTGAAAATTTCTTCCTATTTGGAATATATCTGTCTGGCACTTCCCTTGTTTTTCACAGGAACTCCAGCCATTGATGCTCTGCTGTCCTTCCTGCAAATGTCCCTTTCCAGTCAACTTCAGCCAGTTCCCCTCTCATGCCATTGTAATTTCCTTTATTCTGAAATACTGAAATACCAACACATTGGATTTTATTTTTTCCTCTCGTATTTCAACCTGAACTCGATCATATTGTGATTAGAGCATGGGCAAAGTAAGTGCAGGAGTTGGGTTTTAACTCACAGGCAGCTAAAGTGATTTCCCTCTGATAAAATATACGCGATTTCATGTGGGAAATGCAGGTCAGGGTAGAAGTCAGCAAAAAGATTATAGAAGGGAAGTAACACAGCGCTCAGTGTTTACTTGTGTATGAGGAATAACTTACAACACTTCTTTGCTTCAAAGTACAGTATTAACATATTTTCCTCATTTTTTCTGATTCCGAGTATTTTGTTAACAATTTAACCCTTCAGAACAAGAGATTTTCTGAAATGGTTTAAAGTGTGAATGGTTTGTATAGTTTGTGTTAAGTGTGGCCACATGTGAGTTCACTGGAGAGGTAGAGAGTGTGTGTGTGAGAGAGGGAGAGAGCAAATATTGTTTTGTGTTTGCTCAATTGATACTGGGAATTTCAAATTTCTTGTGCTTTAGACAAAAGTGAAATGTTTTACTCTGGAGTAAATTCACTTTTGTGTTTTAGACAGTGTTCATTTGTCAGATCCCCATGTAGCAACTTTCCCCCTTCTTTGGTACTTTGCAGGATGTGTGAATGTTTTTATGGTGAGAATTAGTTGTTTATTCTAAGTTTAGCAGTTACTTACAAGGAAGAACAGTACAAGTATGGATTTTTGTTTTGTCTTGTCTGTGTTTTTAGTTTGTGTTTCTTTATTTTTTTTCTTGAAATTAGCCAAGTGAAATCTGGGTTAAGTAAACTGGAAATTTATGCACCTGTATTCCAGATATGATACGCCCACATTTCTGAGGGAAATGGGCAATTGAGGGAAATTACTCATTGGTAGACAATCAAATTGGGAATTTGAAAGATTCAAATATTTTTGAGAGCAATTTTAAAAGTTGCTTTACTAATAAGGCTGATTTATTTTATAGAACATAAAAGATGTTGCCTGAGACCTTCGACATATTGATTTTGAGTTTGAGATTCCTTGGAAAATAGTTTTGATGCAAAGTGTTTTATCATGCAAATTGCATATGGGAGAAGGTAAGGGATTTCTCTAGGGCTCGACTCTAATACTGCACGTGGATGACATCCTGTTGACCTTCTCAAGCAAGGAAACCTGTGAGCAGGGCTCCCTTTATTTACTGCACAAATTAGCTGCAAAAGGACATAAGTCTCAAAATAAAAGTTGCAATTTGTGCCATCAGAAAATGCGCAAAAGTACCAGTTGGAGGCTGGTACGAGTGAGAAATGAAAATGGGAAAAGATGGGTTGCCAGCAACATAAAGGCTTGTGGCTGCACCTGGATGGACGTGTGGTTACCCCAGGAGAATTGATACCATAGATTCCACAACTGTGTTCACAAGTTCACACATACGGGAAAAAGGGGGATGATTGATTTACACCACACGCTGCATCCATAAAGCAAACAGCATTATAAAGGACCCCACGCACCCCTCATACAAACTCTTCCCCCTCCTGCCATCTGGCAAAAGGCACCGAAGCATTCGGGCTGTCACAACCAGACCATGTAACAGTTTCTTCCCCCAAGTCATCAGACTCCTCAATACCCAGAGGCTGGACTGACACCAACCTACTGCCCTCTACTGTGCCTATTGTCTTGTTTATTATTTATTGTAACGCCTGCACTGTTTTGTGCACTTTATGCAGTCTTGGGTAGGTCTGTAGTCTAGTGTAGCTTTGTGTTGTTTTACATAGTTCAGTGTAGTTTTTGTATTGTTCATGTAGCACCATGGTCCTGAAAAACATTGTCTCATTTTTACTGTGTACTGTACTAGCAGTTATGGTTGAAATGACAATAAAAAGTGACTTGACTTGATCAAGTAGATCAGACCTGGTATGCTCCAGGCATTTCCCAACAGCAGGATAAATATGTAAGGAATGTATGATATGTGTCTTACAAAATCCTGGAAAGTTGGTACAGGTTACAGGAGCCTGCACCCCGATGGCAGATGGGCTGTTTGTGCATTTACCAATGGACTTTATTGAACTATCGCTATGTGAAGGATATAAGTATATATTTGTTACTACTGTTGTATTTTTGTGGTGGGTTGAAGCATTTCCTTCTAGGAAAAATGATGCAGTTACAATGGCCAATGTTTGCTAAAGGAAATAATCTTAAAATTTGGGATTCCTTGGAAACTATCCAGTTACAATGGTACCCATTTTACTGGTAAGGTAATTAAGGAACAATGTAAACACGAGGAATTCTGCAGATGCTGGAAATTCAAGCAACACACATCAAAGTTGCTGGTGAACGCAGCAGGCCAAGCAGCATCTATAGGAAGAGGTACAGTCGACGTTTTGGGCCAAGAAAGGTCTCGGCCCGAAACGTCAACTGTACCTCTTCCCATAGATGCTGTCTGGCCTGCTGCATTCACCAGCAACTTTGATGTGTTTTGTAAGGAAGAATGTGAAGCTTATTCATTGCAACTGCAATCCTCAGTCAGCAGGTTTAGTAGAAAAGTGGCTTGAACAATTAAGAACAAACTGAGAAAATTCTGTCTATCCCTACATGAAATTATAATGAGCTGATCTTTGCACTTGCCATCTAATGCACCCCTGGCAATGAAGCAATTGGGTGTACATAATCTGGATGAGAATATGCTGAATTATTGTATAGCCTTAACAAAGAGCCTTACTAAATATCATCAGCAGGTGAAAGAAGCCTAGCAGCCTACAGCAGACATTAAATGGCACAATAGTGAGTCTGGAGGCCATGTAGTGGTACAGACATTTAAAAGAAAGAGCTGCCTGGATCCTTGCTTTGAGGGGCCGGTTCAGGTGCTGTTTGTCACCAATACGGCCATGCGGGTAAGAGGGAGACTGACCTGGATCTATGCCTCTCATTGTAAGAAGATGCCTGATGATGTAATATCACAATGAGGCAGTTAACTATGTTATTGGCAATGGTGGTTATCCGCTACCTGACAGAGGGATACACCTGGAATACCGTATTGTGCAAGGCATATGAATATATCATCAGAACTAATGTATGAAGCTGCTGGCGGTCCCAGTACATGCAGAAATGGGTGTACCCTTTCTACTGGTATCACTTAATAAGGAGGAACAGAAGCTTATAACTCCTTAATGCTGCCATCATTCAGCCCCTCATTCTTTGGAAAACAGTGGAATTGTTCAGAGGCCCCAATATCACCAGACTCTTTAAGAGGTAATGAGGGAAATTAAACCAAGTGAACAGATTGCTGAATGATATTGAGGGGCCTATCTCTACGTGGAAAAAGTGTTCCAAGTGTTGGTGGTCCCCAAATATAATCTGACTAAAGTAAGACCCCTGAATTGCGTGTTTTCCTGCTGCCAGTTTCTCAGTGCTGCTGTAAGAAAATGGGAGTCAGTTCATGGGCCAGAGTGAACGTGATAACCAAAGTACTGAATGGACAGCTGGTAAAAGTGCTTCGCAGGGGGTGCCTTGAGCATTAAATGACCAATACTGGATATGTGGTGACTGAGTGTATCTGAGGCTCCCTCGGAGTTGGATGGGCTGCTGTTATTCGGGGTATGTGGTACCCTTCCTGCATCATATGTATTTTGGGACACCAATAGCATCATATACAAAGGAGGAAATGGCACATTACTGAAGCCAGAAGGTTCTGGATGATAGCATTCCCTCAATATGGGATGGGAAAAGCTGTCAGGAATTGATTAATTTGGCTTCTGGCCTTGCGAAATTGGCAAACAATACGCTGACTCCCATGAGGTACAACCATCCCTGGTAGGAGTGGTGGGTGAATTACCACTTGCAAGTAATAAAGGTGTTTGATAGAGATGCACTCAGTGTTGGTATTGTGTTTTGTGTGACTTAGCGGAGAGATACTCGACATTGGAACGATGTTGGAGCCAATTGTTAAGGATGTGGCTTCGGGGTACTTGAAGCAACATGCTAACTAGGCCATAGTCAGCATGGTTTCCTGAAGGGAAGATCTTGCCTGACTAATCTGTTGGAATTATTTGAAGAAATAACAAGCAGAATGGACAAAGGAGATGGTGGATGTTGTGCACTTGGATTTTCAGAAGGCTTTTGACAAGATACTACACAAGAGGCTGCTTGACAACCTATGAGTCCATAGTGTGAAAGGAAAGATACTGGCATGGATAAAGCAGTGGCCAATTCGCAGGAGAGAGAGTGGGAATAAAGGGAACCTTTCCAGGCTGGCTACCGGTGACTATAGAAACCATAGAAACTACAGCACAGAAACAGGCCTTTTGGCCCTTCTCGGCTGTGCCGAACCATTTTCTGCCTAGTCCCACTGACCTGCACACGGACCATATCCCTCCATACACCTCCCATCCATGTATCTGTCCAATTTATTCTTAAATGTTAAAAAAGAACCCGCATTTACCACCTCGTCTGGCAGCTCATTCCATACTCCCACCACTCTCTGTGTGAAGAAGCCCCCCCCCACAATGTTCCCTTTAAACTTTTTCCCCCTCACCCTTAACCCATGTCCTCTGGTTTTTTTCTCCCCTTGCCTCAGTGGAAAAAGCCTGCTTGCATTCACTCTATCTATACCCATCATAATTTTATATACCTCTATCAAATCTCCCCTCATTCTTCTACGCTCCAGGGAATAAAGTCCTAACCTATTCAACCTTTCTCTGTAACTGAGTTTCTCAAGTCCCGGCAACATCCTTGTAAACCTTCTCTGCACTCTTTCAACCTTATTTATATCCTTCCTGTAATTTGGTGACCAAAACTGAACACAATACTCCAGATTCGGCCTCACCAATGCCTTATACAACCTCATCATAACATTCCAGCTCTTATACTCAATCCTTTGGTTAATAAAGGCCAATGGACCAAAAGCTCTCTTTACGACCTTATCTACCAGTGACACCACGTTTAGGGAATTTTGTATCTGTATTCCCAGATCCCTCTGTTCCACTGCACTCCTCAGTGCCTTACCATTAACCCTGTATGTTCTACCTTGGTCTGTCCTTCCAACATGCAATACCTCATACTTGTCTGTATTAAACTCCATCTGCCATTTTTCAGCCCATTTTTCCAGCTGGTCCAAGTCCCTCTGCAGGCTCTGAAAGCCTTCCTCACTGTCTACTACACCTCCAATCTTTGTATCATCAGCAAATTTGCTGATCCAATTTACCACATTATCATCCAGATCATTGATATAGATGACAAATAACAATGGATCCAGCACTGATCCCTGTGGCACACCACTAGTCACTGGCCTCCACTCGGAGAAGCAATTCTCTACTACCACTCTTTGGCTTCTTCCGTTGAGCCAATGTCTAATCCAATTTACCACCTCGCCATGTATACCTAGCGACTGAATTTTCCTAACTAACCTCCCATGCGGGACCTTGTCAAAGGCCTTACTGAAGTCCATGTAGACAATATCCACTGCCTTCCCTTCATCCACTTTCCTGGTAACCTCCTCGAAAAACTCCAATAGATTGGTCAAACATGACCTACCACGCACAAAGCCATGTTGACTCTCCCTAATAAGTCCCTGTCTATCCAAATGCTTGTAGATTCTGTCTCTTAGTACTCCCTCCAATAACTTACCTACTACCGACGTTAAACTTACTAGCCTATAATTTCCCGGATTACTTTTCGATACTTTTTTAAACAACGGAACAACATGAGCCACTCTCCAATCCTCCGGCACCTCACCTATAGACAGTGACATTTTAAATATTTCTGCCAGGGCCCCTGCAATTTCAACACTAGTCTCCTTCAAGGTCCAAGGGAACACCCTGTCAGGTCCCGGGAATTTATCCACTTTAATTTTCCTCAAGACAGCAAGGACCTCCTCCTTTTCGATCTGTACAGTTTCCATGATCTCACTACTTGTTTCCCTTAATTCCATAGACTTCATGCCAGTTTCCTTAGTAAGTACAGACGCAAAAGACCTATTTAAGATCTCCCCCATTTCCTTTGGTTCCGCACATAGCCGACCACTCTGATCTTCAAGAGGACCAATTTTATCCCTTACAATCCTTTTGCTCTTAATATACCTGTAAAAGCTCTTTGGATTATCCTTCACCTTGACTGCCAATGCAACCTCATGTCTTCTTTTAGCCCTCCTGATTTCTTTCTTAAGTATTTTCTTGCACTTCTTATACTCCTCAAGCACCTTATTTACTCCCTGCTTCCTATACATGTCATACAACTCCCTCTTCTTCTTTATCAGAGTTGCAATATCCCTTGAGAACCAAGGTTCCTTATTCCTATTCACTTTGCCTGTAATCCTGACAGGAACATAAAAGTTCGGTGGTGTTCCACAGGGGTCTGTGTTTGGGCCACTTCATTTTACATTATAGATCAATACTTGAAGGAATTGATGGCTTCTGGTCAAGTTTATGGACAGGTAGTTTTGAGGAATCAAAGAGGCTACAAAATTATTTCGACGGTTTAGGAAGATGGGCAAGGAAGTACCAGATAGATTACAATGTTGTAAAGTGTATAGTCATGCACTTTGTAGAAGAACTAAAAGGGTATACTATTTTCTAAATGGAGAGAAAAATTCAAAAATCTGAGGCGCAAAGGGATTCCTCATGCAGAATTTCCTAAAGGTTAAATTGCAGCTTGAGTCAGTGGCAAGGAAGGCAAATGCAATGCTAACATTCATTTCGAGAGGGCTAGAATATAAAAGAAAGATGTAATGTTGAGGCTTTAAAAGCATTAGTGAAGCCTCACTTGGAGTAATCTGAGCAGTTTTGGGCCCCTATCAGAGAAAGGTTGTGTGCGTGGTGACACTTTCAGGCTGCCACCAGCACATCCTCAGACTATATTGGTCGTTGACGCAAGTGACGCATTTCACCTTCTGTTTTGATATCTTGATGTACATGTGACAAATAAAACTAATCTTTAATTTTTACCATTGCTGCCTGGAATTTATATCATGAGCTTTTATCTACTTTTGTCCCCACCAAAGCACTTAACATCTTCTTCATCTTCCCATGTTCTGAAACGTCACCTGGAAATCTTCAACTACGATGTTTTACTTCTTCATGAGTACAGATGGAAAGAACTAAATTATTCTATTTCTTATGACTTTGTCCATCTCCAGAATTTTAGCAAATTACATGAAATTACCACCCTCAATATCTTTCTCCTTGGTGAATACGGATGAAAAATAATCAATTAAGGTTTACCCACTTCTTTTGGGTGCAAGGAAAAATGTTACTCTGTTTCCTGATGATTATTTCCCCACATTCCTATCTCCATACGCTTTTCTAAGTTTCTCACTATGTGCACTTATCACTGCTGCTTCTAAGTAGCTCATCCCCTTCCTCAACCTCTATCCTCCACAACCCACTTTGTTAAAATCGGACAACACACATAAAAGTTGCTGATTGCTTGAAATCCCAGCATCTGCAGATTTCCTCGTGTTTGCGTTGTTATAATTGAGTATCCCGCTTTCGTTTCTCTGAGACCAAACGTTTGACGGCCCATTTCCCTCCGCTGGTGCTGACTGGCCGCCGATTTCATCCAGCAAGTTGTGGTTTGGCTCATATTCCAGTGCCTGCAGTTTTTGCACCTTCATTTCTCCAGGATTTGATTAATATACCAGAGAAAGAGTCGAAGCGGCCGGGAGTGAAACAAAGTTGTATCACAAATGTCGGGTCCATGAGAGGGCCAGAAAGATCTTTGATCTGAAGTTTGGTGCAGAGAGAAAGCTGTGCACTCTGAATTCAGCCGATGTGTTCGTGGCGAGGGGTGGCAGACATCTAGAAAGACAGAAAACCTACAGCATAATACAGGCCCTTCGGCCCACGCAGCTGTGCCGGACATGTCCTTGTTCAAATCAAAAGAAGAATGGGAGCCCTCAGACATTGCAATGAGGCTGGAGGTGTGAAACACTGCAGTTTATTCTGCAAGGACAAGACGGCCGCGATGCCCGTGGGAAAACCCCCGCTCGCGCTCGCGCTCGCGCCCGCGCCCCCGCTCCCGCTCCTCGGCTGACGTAGTCACGCCCGCAGCGGCGGTGCGTTTCTGGCCGTGCCTGCGCACGTATTCGCTCGGCTCCGGCCGTTTGCAGTGTGAGACGGCGGCGATGGGCGCAGTTGTTTGCGGCTTATTTGTTGTTCGTTAAGCTGCGGCGTGGAGCTGGTTGTTTGGCGCGTCTGGTGAGTTGTTGAAAACCTATTAGCCGCGGACAGTGGGGTTGAGGCCTCGGCGTGGCGCGGACTGGGAAATGGCATACTCGCTCTTTGGTCTCGGCTGTGATTCAGGAGGCCCCTAATGGAAGTGACTGAGAAGCGACCGGTCTCTCTCTCTCTCCTCTCGACACACCCCGGTCCACAATCTTCACCGTAATCTCCCCTACTGACTCCCTGACGCAGTTAACTAACCTTGTCCTTTTCGCAGTGTAGCCCACCGCACTTTGAGCCCTCATGCAAGCCTCCCGTTTCCTCACCAATACCATCAGTTGTAGAGAATAAGACAAAGGGACCTGCAAGTACATTGTAAATGCCTCAGTGCCGTCTCACCGCTCTGCTCAGTAATTCCTCTGTTGGTATTCACCCTGAAAGATTCAGCTCCGCGTTATTTTGACATATTTGATTTGTTTTTATTTTACTCACGCAGATATGTTGGTAAATTGATTTATTACCGTCATGTACACCAATGTACAGTGAAAAATTCTGTCCGTGCAGGTCACTTCATTACAACATTACATTGACGTTCTACCAGAGAAAACAGTAACAGAATATACAACAGAGAAAGTACACAGTGTGGGCAGGCAATAAGGTGCAAGGCCATGACAACATGTACTGTGAAGACAAGTCCATCCTATTGGACTATCATCTGAAAACAGCTGGGTAGAAGCTGTCCTTGAGCCTGGTGGTACAGCTTTCAGACTTCTGTTTCGTTTACCCGATGAAAGGAGGAGAAGCGAAATTGATTATCTTGGTTCCTTTACCATGGCTGTGTGAGGAGTATAGGCAGAGTCCATGGAGGTGAAGCTGCCTTATGTGATGTGCTCAATTCTCTGTAGTTACTTGCTGTCACAGGCAGAGTTGTTAATATACCCGATAGGATACTTTCTATGGTACATCAATATAAACTGGTGAGGATCAAAGGGGACACATGTCGAATTATTTTCACCTACTGAGGAAGTAGTGCACTGGTGAGATTTGCTGACAGTGGCCTGACTTGGACTATGACAGGCTACTAGTGATGTTTGCTCCTAGAAATTTAAAAGTTCTCAAACTCAAACCTCATCACCCTTGACATAATCTGCAGTATGTACACCATCTCCCTTCCTGAAGTCAATAACATACTCTTGTATTGCTGACGTTTATGGAAAGCTCGTCATGACACCATGCTACTAAGCCCTCTATCCCTTTCCTGTCCTCCAATTTATCACTATTTACAATTTGGCCCACTTAAGGTGGTGTCATCTGCAAGCTTGCAGATGCACTAGGCTGCAATCCTGATTGAGAAGTTGCAGAACCTGGGCCTCTACCTCCCTCTGCAATTGGATCCTCGAAGACCACAGTCAGTGCAGATTGGTGGTAACATCTCCTCCTCGTTGACAATCAACACTGGCGCACCTCAAGGATGTGTACTTAGCCCACTACTCTACTCTCTGTACATGCATGACTGTGTGGCTAGGCATAACTCAAATACCATATACAAGTTTGCTCATGATACAACCATTGTTGGAAGAATCTCAGCTGGTGACGGGAGGACGTACAGGAGTGAGATATGCCAACTAGTGGAATGGTGCAGCAGCAACAATCTGGCAATCAACGCCAGTAAGATGAAAGAGCTGATTGTGGACTTCAGGAAGGGTAAGACAAAGGAAAACATACCAAACCTCATAGAGGGATCAGAAGTGGAGAGAGTGAGTAGCTTCAAGTTCTTGGGTGTCAAGATCTCTGAGGATCTAACCTGGTCCCAGCATATTGATGTAGTCATAAAGAAGGCAAGACAGCAGATATACTTGGGAGTTTGAAGAGATTTGGCATGTCAACAAATACACTCAAAAACTTCTATAGTTGTACCATGGAGAACATTCTGACAGGCTGCATCACTGTCTGGTATGGAGGGGCTACTGCACAGGACCGAAAGAAGCTGCAGAAGGTTGTAAATCTTGTCAGCTCCATCTTGGGCACGAGCCTACAAAGTACCCAGGACATCTTTAGGGAGCAGTGTCTCAGAAAGACATTATTAAGGACCTCCAGCACCCAGGCATGGCCTTTTCTCACTGTTACCATCAGGTAGGAGATAACAGAAGCCTGAAGGCACACACTCAGCGATTCAGGAACAGCTTCTTCCCCTCTGCCATCCGATTCCTGAATAGACTTTGAAGCTTTGGACACTACCTCACTTCTTTTAATACACAGTATTTCTGTCTTTGCACATTTTAAAAAATCTATTCAATATACGTAATTGATTTGTTTATTTATTATTATGTTTTATTTTTTTTTCTCTCTGCTAGATTATGTATTACATTGAACTGCTGCTGCTAAGTTAACAAATTTCATGTCACATGCCGGTGATAATAAACCTGATTCAGATTCTGATTCTTCTGCGTGTATAGGGAGTAGAGTGGGATGCTGACAATCCAGCCAGTGTTGAGAATGATTGAGGTGTAGTGCCTTCTTATCCTTACAGATTGGTCTGTGGTTAGGAAGTTAAGGAACTAGTTCCAAAGGGAGGCTTAGGAGTTTGGAGATGATCGGTTATATTAGCTAAAGTGAATAGCATATTAGGCTCTTGAAGTTTGCTACGGCATAGTAGTTACACACGAGGATGTTTGCTTCACTTGTGTCGTGATAAGTCTGAACAAATGCTTTGGTTCATCGCCTTCTGTTTGTCATGTGTCATCCTGATTGTAAATTGTTTGCATTAGGAATGCTGCTACAAGACAAATATCAATCTTAAATGATTCCAGTGAATTATTCCATCAGCATTTACTATTTATTGGAGGACCAGAAAGAATGATGTTGTTCCTCTTGGCTTTACGGGAAAATGCTAAGATTGATTTGGTGTGAATGAATGGGAATTCCAGGAACTAAGTAGTAAGGAAATTATTGGAGAAGGTAGTTAGGATAGGATCTATTTGCATCAGGAAAATTATATATTAATAAGTATAGCTTTGACTGGGGAGGGGGAGGGAGGGTTTTATATTCCAGGTCAGATTGCAGATCTTTGAGCCTGAGTTCCTTGAGCAACCAACACTTGGCTACAGTTATGGTCACCGGGAACCCCAATGGGATCCACCAACTCTCACATCATGCAGCTACCATACATTACCTGATCTTGCATCCATATTTTATGTAATTTGGTGTATTTTTAATTAACTATATTAAAGAAAACCTTACCTGTTCTTACCTGTGCCTCCTTGCCAAAGCCTTTCAATCCAAAGCCCCAGATCCTTGATGTCTTCACTGGCCCACTCACAGTGGCTGATCTAAAATGGCCTCCAGGACCTTGGCTTCTGCCTCTTCTCATCTAAGCCTCAGTTTCCCCACTCAAACCCTGATCCGTCGTACAATGGCCTCTTACTTAAACCTCAGTTATTTTTATTGGGCTAAGTGAAACTCACACGTAACAAGGCTTGCTCTTTTCAGTGGTTCCCGCTTTTGCATAGATCTTGCTTTCGCTACTCTAAAGTGAAACTTCTTTCCAAATCCTGATAGATTCTGTCGCTCAAAATTTTCCCCCCTCCCATAACTTATCCACCACCGATGTCAGCCTGTAGTTTCCTGGCTTGTCTTTGATGCCCTTAAATAACAATATAACATCAGCTACCATCCAATCCTCCAGAATTTCAACTGTGGCTAAAGATGATGCAGTCTTCTTCTTCACGTGCCTTGCACGTTACACGCTTGGGCGATCATGGCTCTCCACATCGAATAATTCCTTGCAGCGTCAGTGATATCTCACACATTTAGATTTGTTAGTTCTTTCTGTCCATATATTTTGTTCCTTGCCTTCCTCTTCTGCGTTTCCCAGGCATACGACCTTGTAAGGCATTCTATTTCTCCTTTTCTGATGACATGGCCCAGGAAATTAAGTTTCCTCTTATTTAATGTTCTCATTAAAGATCTTTTTGTATGGGCACGTTGGAGTACTGTCTCATTAGTTACCCTATCTCTGTATGATATTTTAAGCATTCTTCTAAGAAACCACATTTCTGTTGCTTCTAAGTTTCTTTGAAGATCTGGTGTTATAGTCCATGTTTCGGAAGCATACAGCAAAATTGACCAGATGTAACATTTTAGTAGCCTAAGCCTTGTTGTCATAGAAATGTGTCTTGGTAAAAATGGGTTTCATTTTTTGGAAGTTGGTTTTGGCAATGGCAATTCTTCTTTTTATTTCTACTTTACTTTAGCATCTTGTGATATAAAGCTACCAAGGTAATTAAAGCTGGTCTTTTGTTCAATCTCTTGGTTACCGATGTACAGTTGGCAGTTAGGAGTATCCTGCTATTTTGATATTACCATACATTTGGTTTTTTTTACAGTTGATGGTTAGACCAAAATCTGCACTTGTTTGTACCACTTTGTCTAGGAGGATTTGTAGGTCTTCTGCAGCGCTTGCTACTAGGGTGGTATCGTCTGCATGCCATATATCGTTGATGTTAATGCCTCCAATTTTTATCCCATCTAGTTCTTCTATTTCTCCGAGAATCATTTCGCTATAGATATTAAATAATTACGGTGAGGCAACACATCCCTAACTCCCCTTTGAATTTTAGTCCAACTGCTTATATTATCATCAATTTTTACCGCCGCCGTTTGATTCCAATATAAATTTTGAAGCAGTTGTTGGTCCCTCCCGTCAATGTTTAGCGCGAATTTGAAATAATTTTTCATGGTGCACTTTGTCAAATGCTGTAGTGAAATCAATAAAATATAAAAAGACATCATTTTGATATTCAATTACCCTTTCTGAAAGTATTCGTAGTATGGACATGACCCACCCAGCCAACACACTTTCCGTCCCTCTTCCCTCCGGGAGAAGGCTCAGGAGCCTGAAGACTCGTACGGCCAGATTTGGGAACAGCTTCTTTCCAACTGTAATAGGACTGCTGAACAGATCCTGACCTGGATCTGGGCCGTACCATCCAAATATCCGGACCTGCCTCTGGGTTTTTTTTTGCACTACCTTACTTTCCATTTTTCTATTTTCTATTTATGATTTATAATTTAAAATTTTAATATTTATTAATTTTTACTATTTTTAATATTTAATATTTGTAATCCAGGGAGTGGGAAGCGCAGAATCAAATATCGCTGTGATGATTGTACGTTCTAGTACCAATTGTTTGGTGACAATAAAGTATAAAGTATGAAAATTGCGTTCCTAGTTCCTCTATCCTCAATAAACCCTTATTGCAGTTTAGAAGTTTCTGGTCTTGTTTTTATTTCGACTCAGAACAATTCTCAACAAAATCTTTATTATGTGACTCATAAGACTGATTGTTCTATAATTTTCACAGTCAATAGTTCCAGGAATTTTTGGCAGGGTTATAAGTACTGATTTCAAGAGATCGTCAGGCAGTACACCAGACTCATATATGCCATTAAACAGTTCAGAAAGAATATCTGTGCCCAGATCTTCTAGGGCCTGTATCATTTCCACTGAAATTTCATCAGGTCCAGTGGCTTTACCATGTTTCATGCTTTTCATTGCTTTAGTTATTTCTTCTTTAGTAATAGGTGGGCCAGAATTAGGGTGTTTAATATCTGGGGGTTCCCCTCTATTATCTTCAAAAAAGCTGCTCTAAATACTGAATCCACCTCTCACATACTTTATCTGGATCTGTTAGTATGGATCTGTCTGCTGATTTTATGCGTCCTGTAGAGGAGGTTTTCTTAATTCTAGTAATTTCCTTAATTTTCTTGTGCATTTCTTTGCTGTCGTTAATATGGCCTCCTACTTCATTGCCATTCTTCCTTTGCAATATTGCACAATTGGTCTGTCTGTCTAGCTCTCTGTATTGCACTTCATTATTATTCAATAACTTTCTTTGTTCCATCAGATCTAGAATTTCTTGGGTTATCCTCCGCTTGGTGTTTTGGATTTCTTGTACTGGGATTATCTCCTCTGCTGATTGCTGATATTTAAATCTATCCCAAATAGGCATTGTTTCATTTTCGTTGGTGTTCTTCTACAGCTGTTTTGAATTGTTGTTTAAGTATGCTATCATTTTTAAGTTCTCCCAACAAATACTTTTTTCTCTTTTTTCCACGTTTCAGTTTCTTTAATTTTGTTTTGATGGTAGCTATTACTGGATGGTGATCTGAACCACAGTCTGCTCCTAGGTAGGCTTTAGAATTTGTGATATTATTTCTAAAGCGTTCATTGATGGTAATGAAATCTATTTGATTCCTTTTTCTATCTCCAGATCTAATCCAAGTACACAATCTACGTGGATGGTTTTTATACCAAATATTGGTGATCACTTGGTTGTTTCTGACACACCAATCAGTAAACCTTTCTCCATTTCATTTTTCTCCCCTAATCCAAAATGTCCTATGATGTTACCAACCCTTTCCTGTCCAACTTTGGAGTTAAAATCTCCCATGACTAGTTTTATATCCTGAGATTTACATTGCACATAAGCACTGTTGAGATCTCCATAAAACTTGTTGATATCCTCTTCATCTGCATCATTTGTTGGCGCATAGGCTTGGATTATGCTAATGTTAAAAGGGTTACCCCCTTAATTTAACTAAAAACCAGTCAGATATCGCCCAATATCCCACAAGACATCTTGATACTTGCAGAGATGCAATATCTCTGCAAAATCTGCATCATTTTCTTTCCTAGCTTACACAAGGGCCGAAGCTAGCGTGTAGATGCTGCTAGACTTGCTGAGTTCCTCCAGCATTTTATGTGTGGTGCCCTGCTCTGTGGTAATCTTTAAATGGCCTAGCACATCACAGCGCACTTGGATCAGTTCCATAATTTCTATGATCTTGGAGTCATAAAACACTACAGCACAAAAACAGGCCATTTGGCCTATCTAGTTTGTGCCAACCTGGTCTTCTGTCTAGTCCCATTTAACTGCATCCAGATAGTAGCCCTCCATATCCCTCATCCATGTACCTATCCAAACTTCTCAAAGATGTTATAATTGAACCCACGTCTACAGCTTTAACTTGCATCTCATTTCACCCTCTGAGTGAAGAAGTTCCTCTTCCGACAATTAGTCTGACCTCAGTGGTTGGGAATATGTTGGGGTCTATTGATTAGGATGTAGTTTCAGGGTACTTAGAGGTACACCATAAAATAGACCAAAGTCAACATGGTTTCCTTGAGAGAAAGTCTTACCTGACAAATCTGTTGGCATTCTTTGAAGAAATAACAAGCAGGATATACAAAGGAGAATCAGTGAATGTTTTGAACTTGGATTTTCAGAAGGGCTTTGACAAGGTGCCACACGTAAGGCTGCTTAATAACTAACTTTAGGGAACTCTGCATGATATGATATTACGGGAAAGACACTAGTATGAGTAGAGCATTGGCTGATTGACAGGAGGCTAAAAGTGGAAATAAAGGGAGCCTTTTCTGGTTTGCAGCTGGTGACTAGTTGTGTTCCACAGGGGTCTGTTGGGACTGCTTTTTATGTTATCCCAGTGATTTGGATGATGGAGCTGATGGCTTTGTGGCCAAGTTAGCAGACCGTTTGAAAATAGGTGGAGAGGCAGGGAGGCTGTAGAAGGACTTAGATTAGAAGATTGGGCCAAGAAGTGAGAGAATACAGTGTCCAGAAGTGTATGGTCATGCACTTCGTTAGAAGAAATAAAAACATAAAAATAGTTGCTAAATGGAGAGAAAGTTCAAAAATTGGACGTGCAAAGGGACTTGGAAGTCCTCGTGCAGAGTTCCCTAAAGTTAGCTTACAGGTTGAGCTGATGGTGAGGAAGGCAAATGCGATATCGGCATTCACTTTGAGAGGACTACAATATAAAAGCAAGAATGCAATTTTGAGGCTTTATAGGGTACTGGTGAGGCCTAACTTGGAGTATTCTGAGCAATTTTGGGCCCCTCATCTAAGAAAGAATGTGCTGACATTGGAGAGGGTTCAAAGGAGGTTCATGAGAATAATTCTGGGATCAAAATTTTATCATATGATGGACGTTGATAGCTTTGGGCCTGTATTCACTGGAATTCGGAAGAATGAGAGGTGTTCTCATGAAACCTATCAAATGTTGAAAGGCCTCAATGGAGAGGATTTTTCCCAAGGTGGGGGAATCTTAAGACCAGAGGACATGGCTCAGAATAAAGGAGCTTCATTTGCAATGGAGATGAAGTGGAATTTCTTTAGCCAGAGAGCGGTGAACCTGTGGAATTTGTTGCCACAGGCGGCTGTGGAGGCCAAGTCATTGGATATCTTTGAAACAGAGGTTGATTGATTCTTGATTAGTCAAGGCATGAAGGTTACAGAGAGAAGGCAGGAGATTGGAGCTGAGTGGGAAATAGATCAGCCATGATGAAATGATGGAGCAGACCTGATGGGCCCAATAGCCTAATTCTGCTCCTATATCTTATATAGAGCTGGTGCAGTGATAACAGCTTGATGCTTAATGTCACCAAATCCAAGGAGATGATCGTCGATTTCAGACGATCTCAGCCTGAGCACACACCCCTCAGCATCAGTGGCTCCACAGTGGAGAGTGGAAAACATCAAGTTCCTTTGGGTGCAGATCTCGGACAATCTCACCTGGTCCAGGAACACCAGTGGGATTGTGAAATGGGCCCAGCAGAGATTGCACTTTCTGAGGAAGCTTAAACGAGCATCACTCCCCACTAACATCTTAACTACATTCTACAGAGGCCTGGTTGAGAGTGTGCTGACCTTTTGCATCACAACCTGGTACTCCAGCTGCAGTGCTGTCGACAAAAAAGCCTTGCAGAGGGTGGTTAGGGGAGCAGAGAAGGTTATTGGGGTCTCCCTACCTTCTGTCCAAGACCTCTTTAAGAGTCAATGCCTCCAGAAGACACGGTACATCATTAAAGACCCCTCACACCCTCTCCATGAACTGTTTGTTCTTCTGCCATCAGGCAAACGTTACAGGAGCATCAAAACTAAAACCACAAGGCTACTAAACAGCTTCCTCCCACAGGCAGTTAGACTGCTAAATAGCTGCTCCACCTGACTCTGCTTTGGACACTTTTAATTTGCACTGGACACTTATATCTGATTTTAACTGACATGTGGCTGTTGTGTTTTACTATTTATTGTTATGTTTATTATTTAGTGTTGCGTTTGTTATGTTATGATTGCACTGCTCCTGGGAAACGCTGTCTCATTCTGCCCTGCAGAGCTGATGTACAGTTAGAATGACAATAAAGTTTTTAAACTCTTGAATCTTGAATTATGTTCTAGATCACATCTCTTTCCCCATTCTGATGTTTGGTCTGAACAACAACTAAACCTCTTGACCATGTCTGCATGCTTTTATGCATGGAGTTTCTGATACATGATTGGCTGACTAGATATTTGCATTAACGGGTAGGTGTATCTAAAAAAATGGCCACTGAGTGTATGTCAGAGGTGCTGCATATGCAGTGCCTCCATGTTATCAAAGACCCCTTCCATCTTTCTGAGCACAGTATAAGAACCAGAGCAATCAGGCTAGGTAACAGCTTCTTCCCTTAGGCTCTTAGACTTCTAAATACCCTTCTGCCACCCAGCTCACATGTACACCTTTTCTGTACGCCCTCCCCCCCCCCACCCCACCCATCCCCAACTCCCCAACTCACAGGTGCACTCTCATTCTGTACTGGTCACTTTTCATCTTCCACCCTTTATAATAGTGTCAGTCACATTATACTGTCTTATATAAACATGCACCTCGCAGTTCATGTCAGCCTGTCAGTCTTCAGGCCATGCCACTTAGTAACTTGTGCTAATATTATTGTCTTTATATACTGAATCATAACTATATGTATTGTGTTTTGCACCTTGATATAGAAGCACGATGTTTTGTTTAGCTGTATGCATGTATATGGTTGAATGACAATAAACTTGAACTTGTCATTAGGAATATTTAAGAAATTCTTAGATTGGAACCTGGATGATAGAAAAATAGAGGGCTATGTAGGAGGGAAGGGTTGGATTTATCATGGAGTAGGTTTAAAAAGTTGCACAACATTGTGAGTGTACTGTGCTGCAGTTCTAATGATGTATATATATCAGCCAGGGTTCCTGCAGTTTCTTCTCTAGCTTCTCAGTGTTCTTTGACATAACTGATCAGGTCTTGGGGATTTATTTCTCTTTGTATATTTAAAAACATCCACTACCTCCTCTGCTGTCAGGCAGACTATCCCTAAGGTCACTGCATTAATTATCTCA
The DNA here is from genome assembly GCF_030028105.1 of Mobula birostris. NCBI lineage: Eukaryota > Metazoa > Chordata > Chondrichthyes > Myliobatiformes > Myliobatidae > Mobula > Mobula birostris. The sequence continues at coordinate 107,124 of NC_092398.1, forward strand.
AGGTCTGAAGTCTTTGCATCTTTCTCCACAGTAAGAACAGAGGAAATTGCCCATTCCTGTGAGTCTCAAAGCTGGGACCTCTGTTTGTAATAGATTTAAATGATTTGGATGTAAAAGGTCAAATCCGTAAGTTTGCAGATGACTCAAAAATATTAGTGGAATTTTGGATAATCGGGAAAATGTCAAAGGATACAGCATTATATAGATCTGTTGCAGATGTGGATAGAAAACTGGCAGATGGAGTTTAATCCAGACAGGGATAAGGTCATGCACTTTGAGAGGTCAACTGCCAGAGAAAAGTAAGCAGTGGATGGTGGGATCCTTAGGAATCTTGGATTGCAAGCCTCTAGCTCGCTGAAAGTGGCAACAGAAGTAGATTGGTTGGTGAAGAGGGCATATGCTTGCCTTCATCAGTCGGGCCATCAAGTATAAAAAATTATCAATATAGTTGTAGGTGTCTGGAAGTTTGGTTAGGCTATGGTTGGTGTATTGTGTCCAATACTGGTTAGCATGAATGTATCGGGTTTGGAGAGGGTACAAAAAAGTTTTACCAGAGCATTGATAAAGTTGGTACACTTGGGTTTATTTCTTCAGAGAGGTGGAAGCTAAGGGCAGAAATGATAGTAATTTTAAGATTAGGAGATGCATCAATATCTGTAGAATATAGAGCAGTACAGGCCGTTTGGCCCATGATGCTGTGCTGACCTTCTAATCTACTCCAAGATAAATCTAAGTCGTCCCACATAGCCTTCCACCTTTCTTTCATACTTGTGACTATCTTTAACTATTTTTCAAACATCGTTAATATATCTTTTAAATGTCCGTAATATATCTGTCTTTACCACCACTCTGGCAATGTGTTCCGTGCACTTACCACTCTCTGTGTTTTTAAAAAGAAAAACTCATATTAACCATTGTTACTCTGGGGAAAATGTGCTGGCTGTCCACTCTATCTATGCCTCTTATCATATACACCTCTATCAAGTCACTTGACAGCCTCCTTCACTCCAAAGAGAAAGTGCCCTAGCTTGCTCAATCTTTCCTCTTAAGGCATGCTGTCTAATCCAGGCAGCTTCCTGGTAACTCTCCTCTGCGAACTCTCTAAAGCTTCCACATCCTTCCTATGATGAGGCTGAAAACAACACTCCCAAGTGTGGTCTAACCAGGGTTTTATAGAGCTGCAACCTTACCTTGCGGCTCTTAACTCAATCCCCCGATTAATGAAGGCAAAAGCACCATACACTTTCTTAACCAACCTTTCAACTTGTGCAGCAACTTTGAGGGAGCCATGGACATGTACCCCAAGATCACTCTGTTCCTCCGTAAAGCTGTGAATCCTAACATTAACCTTGTAACCTAATACAAACACCTACGGTATGTCAGCATGCTGTTTGTTCTCTATAGCTCAGCGTTTAATACCATCATTCCCACAGTCCTGATCGATAAGCTTGGGCGAGTGCTGTACTCACTCTATACCCATGATGGTGTGGCTAGGTATAACTTAAATGTCATCTATAAATTTGCTGATGATACAGCCATTGTTGGCAGAATCTCAGATGGAGATGAGAGGGCGTACTGGAGCGAGCTATACCAGCTAGTTGAGTGATGTCGCAGTAACTACCTTGCACTCAATGTCAGGAAGATGAAAGACCTGATTGTGGGCTGCAGAAAGGCTAAGATGAGGTAACACGAACCAATCCTCATAGAGGGATTGGAAGGGGAGAGAGTGAGCCATTTCAAGTTCCTGGGTGTCAAGATCTCTGAGGGTCTAACCTGGTCCCAACATATTGATGCAGCTATAAAGAAGGCAAGGCAGCAGCAATATTTTATTAGGAGTATGAGGAGATTTGGTTTGTCACGTAAAACACTCAAAAACTTCTACCGATGTACCGTGGAGAACATTCTAACGGGCAGCATCACTGTCTGGTATGGGGAGTACTGCACAGAATCTACAGAAAATTGTAAAATTAGTCAGCTTCAGCATGCCTCCATAGTGTCAAAGACATCTTCAAGGAGCAGTGCCTCAGAAAGGAGGTACAGAAGCCTGAAGGCACACACTCAGAGATTCAGGAATAGCTTCTTCCCCTCTATCATACGATTTCTAAACGGACATTGAACCCATGAACACTACCTCACTTTTTTTTAATGTATTATTTCAGTTTTGTGCTATTTTAATTGTTTAATATGCATATCTATTTATGATAATTGACTTACTGATGTGCTTTTTCCTATATTATCATGTATTGCATTGTACAGCTGCTGCTGTTAACAAATTTTACGACACATGCTCGTGATAATAAAGCTGATTCTGATACTTGCCTTCAATTTCAACCTTCCGATGTGTGTCACATCACACTTCTCCAGACTGAACTCCATCTGCCACTTCTTAACCCAACTCTGCATCCTATCAATGTCCCTTTGTAACCTAAAACAACCTTATACACTATTCACAACACCACCAACCTTCATGTCATTTACAACCCACCCTTCCACTTCTTCATCTAAATCATTTATAAAAATCACAAAGAGAAGGGGTCCCAGAACAGATTCCTATGGAATACCACTAGTATGCACCTCTAGATACAATGGGATCCATTTGCAATCACCTTCTGTGTCTGTCAGAAAACCAGTTCTGAATCCATGCAGCCAAGTTGCCCTGGATCCCATGTTACCCAACTTTCTGAATGAGCCTACCATGAGAAACCTTATCAAACACCTTATTTATCCTAATCACAAAATGCTAGAGGAACTCAGCAGGTCAGGCAGCATCTACGGAAATGAATAAACAGTCAACTTTCAGGCTGAGTCCCTACTTCAGGTCCTGAAGTTCCTCCAGTATTTTGTGTGTGTTCCTCTGGATTTTCAGCATCTGCAGAATCTCGTGTGTTTGTTATTTATTCGAATGTTTTTTCAAATGTTCCTTCAACTATTCCTCTTTCTTGACTGTGACATGTTCCAGCAAATTAGCCAGTTCTACATTGATTTTGTATTTATCAAGTTCTTTCTCACTGGTGAATACTGAAGCAAAGTATTCATTAAAGGCCTCCCTACATCTTCCGACTCCAGGCACATGCTTCCTCTTTTATCCCTGAAGCATCCTACCTTCATAGTCATCCTCTTATTCTTCACATTCATGTAGAATGTCTTGAAGTTTTCATTAATCCTACTCACCAAGGTCTTCTCGTGTCCCCTTCTAGCTCTCCTTAGTCCCTTCGTAAGCTCCTTCCTCGCTACCTTGTAACTCTTAGGTGTCTTGTTTTATCTTTGCTCCCTAAACTTTTAAGTGCACTTCCTTTTGACTAAATGTGCCATATCCCTGGTCAACCATGGTTCCTTCACCCTACCATCATTTCCCTGTTTAAACGGGAGAAAGCCATCCAGAATCCCATGCAAATGCTCCCTTATAAACCTCCCAATTTCTGTTTTGCATTTCTCAGTGTACATCTGTTCCCAATTTACATTCACAAGTTCCTGCCTAATGGCATCATCATTCAGCCTTATACCTAGTTAAATACTTCCCCATATTGTCTATCTCTGCTAAAGATCAGGGAGTTGTCACTGTCTCCAAAATGCTCACCCACTGAGAGATCTGTCACTTCACGGTACAGATGATACAGGTTGAAGACCCCTAATCCGAAATTCCAAAGTCCAAAAACCTCCGAAATCTGAGATTTTTTTGAGCGTTGACATCACAGATGGAAAATTCTGTGTACTTTGCACTAGCTGTATATGTAATGTAAATGGATTTCATGTTTAGATTTGGGTTCCATCCCCATAAATGGAAATATTCTAAAATACAAAAAAATCCTGAATATGAAACACTTGCAACCCCAAGCATTTCGGATAAGGGCTGCTGAACCTGCAGTTGTCTTAGAATTTTCTCGTCAAATTGAAAAGCCATTCTCTGAAATCTTTGCAGAAATATTGGTGATGTGAAATGCATTTTGTTCTATTCTATTACAGCAAGCTCTTGACTAAATATAAGTCATCAAGAGTGAAAAGTAACGTGCCACACTTTGGCATGGCAGGGGGCAGAAGAGGGCCAAGTAGGACATCCTATTGCAGGACACCACTCAATGAATCTGGATCATTAGGAGGTTCTGGTTATTCTACCAGCTCACCTATTACGGGAGTACGTTCAAGAACCAGGTAAAGGAACTCCTTGTGCAGATGAAAATCACTCCTGTGTCTTTCTGTCTAACATAATTGACATGTCAAATTTTTTATATTTGGATATTAAAATTTTGGAAGTACCATGCATGTGCTTGACTTGTAGAGTATTAGTCATACAACATGAAAACAGGCTGATCAAGTTGTCTAACTGAGCTAAATTTGTCTTTATTGGTCCCTATTCCTCTGAACCTTGCCTATCTATGTAATGAGTGAATGATTTTATTATTGTCACATGTACCAAGGTGCAGTGAAAAACTGTTTTGCATGCTGTCCATACAGGTCATTTCATTACAACAGTGCGTTGAGATAGTACAAGGAAAAACAATAACAGAAAGCAGAATAAATTGTTCTAGTTACAGAGAAAATGCAGTGTAAGTAAACAGTGCCATAACAAGATAGATTGTGAGGTCAAGAGCCCAATTCATTGTACTGGGGGCTGTTCAGTAGCTTGTAACAACGCAATGTAATCTATCATTGAGTCTTCTGATAAGCGGGGTTGGTACTTTCAGAGGAGGCTTGGAGGAAAATATGCAGCTTTCAGTGGTCCTCAACTAATTATTTGACTTGGAGAGAATATTGTTGGAAAAATATTATAAGATACTTCAAGACCCCATATCAGGAAAAATATAAAGATACAAACGTGACATGTTGGAGAAGGTGCGGCTCCAAGGAGGCAAAACATTTTCATATTTTCTTGCCCTAAATTAAGTATATATTGGGAAGGTATTCATAGAACATTAGTTAAGGTACTTAGGTCCCAGATACCTCTGAACTTTGAGACGCTCTATTTGGGTCATGTATTGTTTCTTGAACAGAAGGAAGATATAAAGTTGCTGCAGGCCCTCTTAGCTGCAAGTAAGAAATCAATCACTAGAAAGTGGCTAAATCCAATACCACCTACATTAGAAGATTGGCACGAAATTATCTTGGAAATATTTAAAATGGAAAAGTTGACTTACTCCCGGAGAATTCAAAAAGAAAAATTTTATCAAATCTGGAATAAATGGATTGAATATACAACCCCAATGCGAGCAGACTTTAGATGACTCTCCTAATGATTTATACTGCTCTTCTCAACAACACAGTAATATTGCTAACGTAAGCACCCTTAATCTAAATGTTTACTGTTTTTGTTTACTTTTGGAAAATAGAGAATTAATACAAGTAAAGGAAAAGATTTAGGAAAGGGATAAAAAATGATAAAATTAAGTAAATAAGAACATAGAGATTGGATAATTGTGTCTGGGGGCAGGAGCAAGCATGAACAAGTTAGGATATAAACACCTACAATGGTTGCTACATAGGCTTACATACAACATTTTGGACCAGAAAGAAATGGTTCAGAAGAGATACATGGAAACTATTATTACTATTTTTCTTAACAACTAATACCATTACTTAGCCTAATAGATTAGAATTACCACTGTACATAATTATCTATTTAAGTGTCTAATTTCCTTGTATGTCATCTCAATGTGTACTTAGGAATGTATAAATAATTATAGTTTTATACATATAAAAAAATGGAAAAGGTAAAAAAAAAAGTCTTCTGATAAGTGCTTTCAACTTTTGTATCTTCCAGCTGATGGGGAGAGGAGAAAGTTCAAAGGAAATTTATTATCAAAGTACATACGTAAATGTCACGTACAATCCTGAGATTTATTTTCTTGTGGGCATACTCAGTAAATCCAATAACCATAATAGAATCAATGAAAGACTGCACCCAACAGGGCAGACAGCTGGCACACAAAAGACGACAAACTGCAAATACAAAAGAAAAATATAATAATAAATAAACAATAAATATCTCGAATATGAAGTGAAGAGTCCTTGAAAGTGAGTTTATAAGTTGAGGGAACAATTCAGTGTTGGAGAAAGTAAAGTTGAGTGAAATTATCCCCTCTGGTTCAAGAGCCTGATGGTTGAGGGGCAGTAACTGTTCCTGACCCTGAGAGTGTGATTCCTGAGGTTCCTGTACCACCTTCCTGATGGCAGCCGTGAGGAAAGAGCATGACTGGGCAAGTGGGAGTCCCCACTGATAGATGCTGTTTTCCTGCGAGAATGCTCCGTGTCTATGTTCTCGACGGTGGGGAAGACTTTACTCGTGATGAACTGGACTGTATCCACTACTTTTTATAGGGTTTTCCATTTAAGGGCATTGCATCCTCTCAAATTATGGTCTTAGACCATGACGTAGGGGAATATTTAGGCAATTTGGCCAAAGTAAGCTCCACCATTCCATTATAGATGATTTATTATCCTCCTCAACCCTATTCTACACTCTTCTCCATGTAACCTTTGACACCCTTAGTAATGAAGAAATCTCAACCTCTGCTTTAAATATACCCACTGACTTGACTTCCACAGCCATCTGTGGCAATGAATTCCACAGATCCACTACCCTCTGGCTAAAGAAATTCCTCCTCATCTTTGTTCAAAAGGGATCGATGTCCCTCTGTTCTGATGCTGTGCCCTCTGCCTAGTTTAATGACATCCTTCCTATAGCAGGACCATCTGCTAAACCTTGGTCATCAAAACTTCTATGTCTTAGTGCATTTACAATTTAATTTCCAAAATTATCATTGAATATAGGAAATTGAACTCGACTAAAATTTCTTCACGGCTGTTTTCATTGGAGAATGTTTTCAATTGGTAGCACTCTTACCTTTGATTCTTTTACTTGACTGCCACTTCTTGCAATGTTTTCATCCCACTAATTCCCAAGTATTTAACCTATCAATATTTGCAACCCTTGTGTAGACAATACCAAAGATTTACTGCCCCTGCATCATTTTCCCTGAATGGACAGCCCCTTAATTTGAGACTTGTATCCCTGAATTTGCAATCTCAACACCTGCAAAAATTTTAAGTATTTAAATAGAACAAAGAACAGCACAAGAACAGACCCTTGGGTTCCTATTAAAACTCACCCCTCTCACTTTAAACCTATGCCCTCCAGTTCTTGATTCCCCAACCTTGGAAGAAAGACTCTCAAACAAGAGAAAATCTGCAGATGCTGAAAATCCAAGTACCACACACAAAATGCTGGAGGAACTCAGCAGGCCAAGCTGCATCTATGGAAAAGAGTACGGTTGACATTTTGGCCCAAAACATCGACTGTATTCTTTTTCATAGATGTTGCCTGGCCTGCTGAGTTCCTCCAGCATTTTGTCTGTGTTGCTGGGGAAAAAGACTGTGCATTTTCACCCTATCTATATCTCTCATGATTTTATAAGATCACCCCTCAGTCTACTACTGTTCTCAAACCAGTTCAACTTCTCTACATAACTCAGTGACTGGAGACTGGTAACATCCTTGCAAATCTTCCCTTCACTATTTCCAGCTTAATAGCATCTTTTCTATAGTAGTGTGACCAAAACTGATCACGATATCCAAATGCAGTCTTATCAATGTCTTGTATAACTGCAAAGTACCACCCAACTTCTACGGTCTACTCTTCCCTGACTGAAGGAGGCCTGTACCTATATTGTGTTTTAGTGATTTCCTGTGGTGAGATTTTATGTGCGGTCACAATTGTAAAAGTTGAACATTCCTCTCCCTCTACAGGTGCTGACTGAATTGCTGAGTTTTTCCAGCTATTGTTTTTTTTTGCGCTTGGGAGAGGAGAGAAAATACATGAAATCTAATCATTGATTAAAAAGTATCATGCTTTGATCAGTAATTGTGTGATTCCTTTCATTTCTTGTAAACAGATAATGTCACTGATAACAGCATTATCATAATGTTATCAACCGATTTTAATTTTTTTTATTTTAGGAGTGGGTCAGGAACTGGCTTGACAAGTCCTCCCCTTGCAACCCAGACTGTGATTCCTTTAAAACACAGAAAGATTCCTGAATTACCTCTTGAGAAAAGTGTTCTGTTTGAACTTCATCTTCTCTTCTGCCACCTCATAGCTTTGTTTGTTCATTATATCAACATCTATAAAACAGTATGGTGGTATCCTCCTGCTCATCCACCCTCATTTACGTCACTGGTGGGTATCAGTTTTTTTGTTCTGTGATGATTTATGTACAAGTTCTTTATGTCAAATGTTTTGATGAATCCTGAAGGCATTGGTGCATTCAAGTTTTAGCTCTGAGTAAAGGGAATGTAATTCTGTTAATTGTATTTAACACTGACATTTATAGCATTGTATTGGTCAGATCTTTAATTGTACAGTTTTCCCTGTATCTAGAATACCACAGTGTTGCCATAATCTCGACTGCTCCTGTTATTTTCTGTTGGCCGCAACGCTGAGCCTAGTGAAAAGGACATGAGGGAAAATGTTAGTAGCTTTTGAAGGAACTTGAATTGAGAAGGAGGAGACACAATGGATTTTTTGAAGGCAAATCCTTTTGTATTAATGGAATTAAGTTATTTGCTGTAGGATCAAGAGATTACTGAAGGCAATGTAGTAAATTTTGAATGTACTATTAGAAGGTATTTGATAAAAATCCCACAAAAAGTGGTTAGTCATTGATGGTCTTAGAATTAAAGGCTGCTAGCCATATTGATTGGAAATTGGTTTAAAGGTAGAAAGTGGACAGTAATAGTAAACATTGTTTTTTCATACTGGAGGATGGTAGACAGTAATGTTTTCCAGCATTCAATGCTGAATCTGTCTTCTTTTGAATTTAGAAGAATGAGTGGTGATCTCATTGGAAAATATAAGATCTTCAGAGGGCATGAAGGAGTAGATGTTGAGATGTTTACACAAGTGGAAAATTCTCAAATGAGACATAGAGATTCGTGGGGGGGGTCATTTAAAACTGTGGTGCATTCTGGAGGGTTGTGGAGGGTTAGGCATTTAAAGTAGGTACTGAAAGATCAGGGAATCGAGTGATAAGGGAATTGACACGAGGAGTTGACTCTAGGGCAGATTAGGTGTGAGGGGTCAGGTGCTCTACTCGTCCTTCTGTTTTAATCTTTTATTGTTACTGGAGGAGAAGATGGTGGCGCGATGCAGCACATGCAACTGCTCCGAAATGATATCGGTATTTGTTAAGTAGGTACCGTGCACAATCCTGATTTGATGGAGACAGACGTGAGAAGCACGGAGGAACGTATGAAGAAACTTCTGAAATGCCTGTTTAGCTGCCACTGCTACTGTGCGATTGAGAATCTCCGGAGGGGATTCTCAAATCCTCGGCTTTGCCTATTGCCTGTTGCCGGGGCCGGGGTGGAAGCGCTCGACAGAGATGGTGCTCGGTGTCGGAGGGTTGATCGGAGATGCGAAGTTTTCGGACGAACTCAAGAGTCGGCTGTGGTCGGGTGCTTCCAGGGTGCTGCATTGGCAAGTTTGCGGTGCTGGAGGTTCATGACAGGGAGAGTTTTTCTTCCTTCTACCGTCTGCATGAGGTGATGGGACTTTCGAGAGACTTGGAGACTTTTTTTTTTACCGTGCCCATGGTCTGTTCTTTATCAAATTACGGTATTGATTTGCACTGTTGTAACTATATGTTATAATTATGTGGTTTTTATCAGTTTTTTAGTCTTGGTTTGTCTCGTGTTTCTGTGATACCATACTGGAGGAACATTGTATCATTTCTTAATGCATGCATTACTAAATGACAATAAAAGAGTACTGTGTGTCCTCATAATCTAAAAAAAAAAATCTACTGACTTAATGGGTGTGCTTTGACTACAAATTTTGAAATCTTACTAAATCCAGTGGTCTTTGGCGTACATGGTCATCCCATGTTGGGTTTGGGTAATTAAGGGGTGAATTCAGTAATTTTATTCAACATTATTAGTAAATTTGATTTAGATACGTTTCTCTTTCCCTCTGTTGTAACTGGGAAGTCCATTGCTACTGCTTATCATTCATTTGCAGTCAGTTGATGTTAGTTTTTGTGTTTCATGGTGAGACAACATTTTGGCATTTGATTTGTGAAGGGCTTGGGTAACATGGTGACCATAGGAACAATTCAAAATTCAAAGTAAATTTAGTAAATTTATCATCAGAGTATATGTATGTCCCGTATACAACCCTGCGATTAATTTTCTTGTGGGCATACTCAGTTAATACATCATAGAATAAATAACCATAACAGAATCAATGAAAGACCACACCAATGTGTGTGTTCAATCAGTGTGCAAATACAAAAATAAATAAATTAACAATAAATATCGAGAATATGAGGTGAAGTGTCCTTAAAAGTGAGTCCATAGGTTGTGGGAACAATTCAGTGATGGGACAAGTGAAGTAGAGTGAAGGTATCCCTCTGGTTCAAGAGCCTGATGGTTAAGGGGTAATAACTGTTCCTGAATCTGGTGGTGTGAGTCCTAAGGCTCCTGTACTTTCTTTCTAATGGCAGTGAAGAGAGCAAATCCTGGCTGGTGGAAGTTCCTGATGATGGATGCTGCTTTCCCTGCAACAGCATTTCATGTAGATGTGCTTAATGGTGGAGAGTGTTTTACCCATGATGGATTGGGCAATATCCACTACTTTTTGTAGGATGTTCCATGTTTCCATATCAGGCTGTGATGCAGCCAGTCAATATGCTCTCCACTACACATCTATAGAAGTTTGCCAAAGTTTTAGATGTCGTGCTGAATCTTTGCAAACTCCTAAGGAAGTAATTGTGCTGCCATGTTTATTTGTAATTGCCCTACATGCTGGTCCCAGGACAGGTCATATGAACCAATAACAGCGAGGAATTTAAAGTTGCTGACCCTCTCCACCTTTGATTCTCCATTGCAGACTGGCTCATGGACCTCTGGTTTTCTTCTCCTAAAGTCATTAATCGGCTCCCTGGTCTTGTTGACATTGAGTAAGAGTTTGTTGTTATGGCACCACAGGCAGATTTTCTATCTCCCTCCTGTATGCTTACTCATCACCCCCTTTTGATTCGGCTTACGGCAGTGGTGTTGTCAACAAACTTGAATGTGGCATTGGAGCTGTGCTCATAGTCATAAGTGTAAAGTGAGTAGAGCAGGACACTAAGCACGCAACCTTGTGGTGCACTGTGCTGATTGAAATTGTGGAGGAGATGTTGTTGCCAATCTGAACTGACAGATCTGCAAGTGAAGAAATAGAGGGTACAATTGCACACGGAGATATTGAGGCCAAGATCTTGAAGCTTATTAATTAGTTCTGAGGTGATGATGGCTTTGAATACTGCTCTGTAGTCAATAAAGAGTATGCTGATGTATGCACCTTTGCTGTCTAGATCTTCCAGGATTGAGTGAACAACCAATGAGATAGCATCTGCTGTGGACCTGTTGTGCTGATACAGGCAAATTAGAGTGGACACAAGTCGTTTATCAGGCAGGAGTTGACATGTTTCATCATAAACCTCTCAAAGCTCTTTATAGTGGATGTAAGTTCTACTGTATGATACTCTTTGAGGCAGGTTACCACATTCTTCTTAGGCACCGGTATAGTTGAAGCCTGCTTGAAGTAACTGGGTACCTCATACTGCTGAAGCTAGAGGTTAAAGATCTCAGTGAACACCCTAGCCAGTTGATCAGGGCAGGTCTCTAGTACTTGGCCAAGTATCCCATCTGGACCCGATGCTTCCTGTGGATTCCCCCTCCTGAACACTGCTCTCACATCAGCCTCAGCGACTGAAATCACAGGATCATCGTGGGCTGTGGGAGTTCGTGATGGTTCCTCCATGCTTAGATGGTTAAAGCGAGCATAGAAGGCATTGAGCTCCTCTGGAAGTGAAGCCTTTTCATCGCATATGTTGCTTGATTTAACTTTGTAAGAGGTGATAGTATTCAAGCTGTGCATAACTGTCGAGCGTCCTATGTTAATTCAAGTTTAGTCCAGAATTGCCACTTTGCCCATGAGGTGTCATCCCAGAGTTCATACCTGGACCTCTTGTAACTTTCTTAGTCACCAGACTTGAATGCCTCTGATGTGGCCCTCAGTAGATTGCGGATTTCATGCTTCATCCAGGGCTCTTGATTGGGGAAGACACTGAATGATTTTGTGGGGGCACTCTTGACTACAACTGTTTTTAAAAAGTCTGTGACAGCCATGGTGTATTCATTCAGATCCACAGATGAGTCCTTGAACATGTCTCAGTCCTCTGACTTGAAGCAATTCTGTAGCCGCTCCTTTGCATCACGTGACTACCTCTTTGTTGTCCTAATCTCTGTCTCTGCCTGTATACAGGTAGGAGAAGGACAGCCAAATGTTCCAATTTACTGAAATGTGGACTGGGCATAGAACAGTAGGCATTCCTTATCTTCGTATTACAGTGGTCTAATGTGTTGGGACCTCTGGGGCAACATATTATGTATGGTTGGTAAGTGGGCAGGATTTTCATCAAACAAGCCTGGTTGTAGTCCCTGACTATGATTTGAAATGTGTCGGAATGAACTGTTTCTTGTTTGGAGCGGCATTATGTAGTATCTCAAGCACTTGATTATAGTCTGCCACTGGTGGAATGTAAACTATGGTCAGGATTGTGGAGGAGAACTCTCATGGTAAATAGAATGGACAGCATTTGATCATCAGCTGTTCAATGTCGGGGGCACATGAGTTCGACAGAACTGCCACATTGGAGTGACACTCAGGGTTTGTCATGAAACACATACCTCCACATTTTGCTTTCTCTGAATCAGCAGTTCGGTCCATATGGTAAATCCAAAAGCCTCCTGGTTTTATTACTGTATCTGGCATGCACAGAGAAAGCCATGCCTTGCTCAGGCATAGAATGCAACAATCTCTCATTTCCCTCCAAAATATAGCAATTTTGCCCTCAGGACCTCAATTTGGTTCTTCAGCGACTGCAGATTTGCTAACAAGATGCTGGTTAGAGGGGGCCTTGTCCTTTTGAATTTAACATAGAACTTAGAACAGTACAACTCAGGAGCAGGCTATTCAGCCCACAATATTGTGCCAAATCAGCTAAAAGCAAATCACCAACACCCAAGCACTAATCCCTCCTACCTACACCATGTCCATATCCCTCTGTCCTCCCTCCATCCATGTGCTTATCTAAGTGTCTGTAAAAAGACTCTAATGTATTTGTCTCTCCCACCATACCAGGCAGCGCGTTCCAGGCATCCACAACTCTCTGAGTAAAAAAACTTGCCTCTCACATCCCCTTTGAATCTACCCCCTCTCACCTTCATTCTATTAGATGTTTCAGCCCTGGGAAACAGATACTCTGTCCACCCAATCTATGCCTCTCATACTCTTGTAAACCTCTATCAGATATTCCCTCAGTCTTCGCCACCGCAGAGAAAACAACCCAAGTTTGTCCGCTCTCTCGTGGTAGCATATGCCCTTAAAATCAGGCAGCATTCTGGTAAACCTCTTCTGCACCCTCTCCAAAACCTCAACATCCTTCCTGTAGTGGGGCAACCCCAGAATTGTATGCAGTACTCCAGGTGTGGCCTAACCAGAGTTCTATAAAGTTGCAACATAACCTGTTGACTTTTGAATTCAGTGCCTCAACTAATAAAAGCGAGCATTCCATGAGCTGCCTTAACCATCTTATTGACCTGTGTAGCTACTTTCAAGGAGCTATGAACTTGGATCTCAAGATCCTTCTACTCAGCCACATTGTTAAGGGTCCTTAACAGTGTACAGCCTCCTGGCATTTGCCCACAAGATGCAACACCTCACATTTCCCTGTGTTAAATGCCATCTGTAATTTCTCTGCCCATATCTGCAACTGATCTGTATCATGCTGTATTCTTTGCCAGTCTTCCACACTATATACAACTCTACCAATCTTGGTATCATCTGCAAATTTACTAAGCTACCCATCTACATTTTCATCCAGGTCATTTATATACATTACAAACAGCAGAGGTCCCTGCACAGATCCCTGCAGACACCACTAATTACAGACCTCCAGCACGAGTAAGTCTCTTCAACCACTACCCTCTGTCTTCTTTGCGCAAGCCAGTTCTAAATCCAAACAGCCAATTCGCCGCTGACCCCATGCATCTTAATCTTCTGGATTAGCCTCCCATAAGGGACTTTGACAATTGCCTTACTAAAATCCTTGCGGACAACATCCACTGCCCTACCCTCATCAATCTCTCTTGTTACCTTGCCAAAAATTCATTCGAGTTGATAAGATACGACCTGCCCTGAAAAAGCTATACTGACTCTTCCTAATTAAGCTAATGGGTTTCCAAAAGCTCTCATGTCCTGTCCCTAAGAACTTTCTGCAGCAATTTCCCTACAACTGACTTGAGACTTGCCTGTCAAAAGTTCGCAGGACTTTTATTTGTTCCTTAAATAGAGGTACAGCATTAACCACTTCCTGTCCTCCGAGACTATACCTGTGGCTAGAGAGGACATGAAGATACTGGTCAAGGGCCCAGCAATCTTGTCTCTTGCCTCCTTCAATAACCTGGGTAAATCCAGTGTTCCCTCCGATTTGTAATGACCAGTGTGCGCAGAAATCTTGGTGCAATTTTTTGCCCAGTAACAATGTGCACTCTGAATAATTTCTTCAATTAAAACAGTATAAATAAGCCAGTTCTAAAATCTGCAGAAAATCATTGCAAACTGCACGTTGTCAACACTGTCCACATCAAAAACTGGAAAAGGAAATGTGGTTGTATACGATTGTGAAATATACTTAACATGCCAACGAGGTGGAGGATTTAAATTCCTTTGTGCACTAGCAGCAAAAAATGTGTGCACGCACACCTTAAGGTCAGTTTTTACTTCTGCGTCAAATCTACGCCGTAGGTGTGGTGTAGCCACATACCCTACGCCATAGCCTGATGCGCACCTCCCCAAAAATGTAACTACGTGTCACAGTGACGCAGACCACAACAACTGTGATTGGTCCGCTTGGTAGCACCGCATTTCCTCCTACGCTGCAATAGCTTCCCATTGGGCGACTGAAGGGCGGGGAAGGAACTTTGGCTGCAATACTTTCCATAAAGCTTTACAGACCTCCGAAATTATGGAGGACCCTGTGCTTGACGCCAGTTTGTAGCTAGCTGCTACAGCCTGCTGACTTCCACCTGAAGCTAAAACTCGAATGGTGATTGCCAGTCTCTGAGTATACTGTGCGAACACTGATGCGAAATAAATGGTTGGAGACGATGAACCAAATTGTAAAATCTACCTGCCGACATCCGAGAATATTTGAAATGCGTTTCCTCCTCCATGTCTCTCAGTGGCCGGACAAGCACAGAAAATTCACCCTCCTTCAGTTTCAGTGGCCATTGTTTGAAGTTTGAGTTTCTTCGTGTTGAGTTTCAATACGAAGAAACTCAATACAGTGGCACAGAAACCCCACCGCCAACTAGCGTTTTGGTGGTGAATTGCAGAGCAAGGCAGACACACCAACGCACATGTATAAATGCTCACAACAGCGTAGGCTACTACGCAGAAGTATAAATCAGCCTTTAGAGGGAACATTGGGTAAATCCCATCAGGCCCTGGAGACTTATTCACCTTAATACACCTTGGGAGGCCCAACACTTCTTCTTCCTTGAACTCTAAACTCCCTAACATATTTATACACAGCACTGATGTCCGGGTCCTCCATGTCCTTTTCCTTGGTAAATACTGAAGCAGAGTACTCATTAAGTACCTCACATTCTCTGCATCGAAACAAATGTCCCCTTTATGCTTGAGTGGTCCCACCCTCTCCCTAATTATCTTCTTGATTTGATGTATACAGAGAATGTCCTGGGATTCACCTTAATCCTACTTGCCAAGGACTTCCCATGGTCACTCCTGGCTTTCCTAAATTCCCTTCTTTAGTTCTTCTCTGGCTTCTTTGTACTACTCACGTGCTCTGTTAGATCCTGTCTTCCAAAACTTACATACTTTTCCTTTTTCCTTCTTGACTATATTCATCACCTCTCTGGACATCCAAGGTTCTCTTAACTTTCCATTCCTGTCCTTCATACTAACAGGAACATGCCTTTCCTGTACTCTGCGCAATTGATCTTTAAGCACCCTCCATGTGTCTGATGTGGACTTGCCAGAAAAGAAGTGTTCCTAATTAACTCTTCTTAGTTCCTGTCTAATGCCCTCGTAATTTGCCTTACTCCAATTCTAAACTCTCCTGCAAGGACCATACCTGTCCTTATCTATAGCTATACTGAAAGTTGAGGAGTTGTGGTCACTTCCCTAACTGCTCACCCACTGAGAGATCAGTCACCTGGCCAGGCTCATTACCCAGCATCAGGACAAGTACGGCCCCTCCTCTCATTAGACCATCCACAAGAAACCCTCCTGGATACATTTAACAAATTATTCCCCATTTAAGCTCCTTGCATTAAGAAGGTCCTAGATTAGGGAAGTTGAAATCCCCCCATGACAACAATCCTATTATTCTTACACATTTCTTTAATCTGATTATATATCTGTTCCTCCATGTCCCGGTGGCTATTAGGGGGTCTGTAGTACAATCCCATCAGTGTTTTCATCCTTCCTATTCCTGAGTTCTACCCAAATAGACTCAGTGTCTGACCCCTCCATTATGTCTCTGCTGAGTGAGTGCAGTTCTGATATTGTTCCTGATTAGTAGTGCAACTCCCATCCCTGCACCTCATCCCCTATCTTTTCTAAAACTTTGAAAACCTGGTACATTAATCACCCATTCCTGTCCTCTTCCTCAACCAAGTTTCAGTAATGGCTACAACATTGTATTTCCATGTACTGATCCATACTCTAAGTTCATCACCCTTACCTATAAACTCCTAGCATTAAAATATAAACACTTCAAACTATCCAACCCATTGTACCTGTCAGTTCAACTTTGCCTTTCAATACTTTCCCTGACATCTACCTTCTGGTACAATCCTTCCCTTACTGACCTGGCATTCCGGTTCCCAGGCCGCTGCAAAACTAGTTCAAGCTTTCCTAATTGCATCAGCAACCTCCCAGCCAGGATATTGGTTCCCCTCCAGTTCAAGTGCCACCCGTACCTCTTGTACAGGTCACCCCAGAAATGGTTTCAATGATCCAAGAACTTGAAACCCCGTCCCCTATGCCGTCTCCTCAGCCACTCATTCTTCTGTGCTATCCTCCCATTCCTACCTGCAATAGTCCATGGCACCGGGAGTAATTGGGAAATTACTACCTTGGAGGTCCTTCTCTTCAGCCTCTTTCCTAACTCTATATACTCACTGCTTAGGACCTGTCCTCCTTTTAGATTTAGATTTAGATTATGAGGACACGCAGTCCTCTTTTATTGTCATTTAGTAATGCATGCATTAAGAAATGATACAATGTTCCTCCGGAATGATATCACAGAAACACAAGACAAACCAAGACCAAAAAAGACTGACAAAAACCACATAATTATAACATATAGTTACAACAGTGCAAAGCAATACCTTAATTTGATAAAGAACAGACCATGGGCACGGTAAAAAAAAGTCTCCAAGTCTCTCGAAAGTAGCATCATCTCACACAGACGACAGAAGAAAGAGAAACTCTCTTCCTGCCATGAACTTCCAGCGCCACAAACTTGCTGATGCAGCACCCTGGAAACACCTGACCACAGCTGGCTCTTGAGTCCATCCAAAAACTTCGAGCCTCCGACCAGCCCTCTGACACCAAGCACCATCTCTGCCGAGCGCTTCGACCCTGGCCCCGGCAACAGGCAATAGGCAAAGCCGAGGATTTGGGGCCTTCCCATCCGGAGATTCTCGATCGCACAGTAGCAACGACAGCGAAGCAGGCATTTCAGAAGTTTCTCCAGATGTTCCTCCGTGCTTCTCACGGCTGTCTCCACCAAATCAGGATTGTACACGGCCCCTACTTACAGATACGATATCATTTTGGAGCAGCCGCACGCACTGCGTCACATCGCCATCTTCTCCTCCCCTCATACCAATGCACATGTTATTGGTATGAATATGTACCACAACCTTTGGCTGTGCCTCCTCCCCCTTGAGAATATCCTGCAGCTGCTCCAATACATCATGGACCCTAGCACTGGGAGGCAACACACCATCCTGGTGTTTCTTTTGCACCACAGAATTTGCCTTCTGTCTCCCTAACTATGGAGTACCCTATAACTACCGCACTGCCTGACTTTAACTTTACTGGCGAGCCTCAGAGCCAGCCAGAGCGCCACCAGCCTGGTTGCTGCTGCTGTGCTCTGATCAGAGTCATTCCCCTCTTCCCCCCTCCCCCCTCCCCCTTCCCCCTTCCCCCCTCCCCCCTTCCCCCCTTCCCCCCTTCCCCCCCCTTCCCCCCTCCCCCCCCTTCCCCCCTCCCCCCCCCCTTCCCCCCTTCCCCCCTTCCCCCCTTCTCCCCCTTCCCCCCTTCCCCCCTTCTCCCCCTTCCCCCTCCCCCCTCCCCAACAGTGTCCAAAGAAGTGTACTTGTTTCTGAGGGGAATGGCCACATGGGAACCCTGCTCTGACTTCTTAACCCCCTACTTCCCCTAGTGATCACCCATGTACTGTACTCTGGGTGCGACCACCTCTTCACCTATAATACCTTCAGCATCCTGAATGATCCTGGGTACATCCAACTCCAACTCCTTGACCATGTCAGTCAGGCACTGAAGTTGGGTGCACTTCCTACAGATGTAGTCATCAGAGAAAGCTTCAGATATTCTGAATTCCCGCATCTGACAGGAGGAGCATTCCATTCTGACTACTCTGTGCCCAAAAAGAGGTTTGCTGCTTCTTAACTGTGTCTCCACGCTGAAGCCTGCACACTCCGACTTTGGCTGGTCCACTCGACCCTACCTTCCTTTCATTTGCAGCTGAATTTAGGCCTCTGATGCCAACACTTATTGCACCTGCACAGCTCGAAAAAAAACAGCCTTGCCCAGATCTGATCCTTTTATGCTCCTCTCCCAATTTCCATAGGGCTCTGATACTGACACTCATGCTACCCGCATCTGAGCCACCGAAAAAAAAGTCCGGATTTCCCCGTTAGTTTATATTCATACTCCAAACTTCAGTAGGCCTCTGATGTCAACACTTTCCACACCTGTGCAGCCCAAAAAGACTGGCCTTACCTGAATCTGTTCCTTTTGTACTCTCTCTCCCAACTCCCTCATTGTTTGGCTTAGAGACCTCTCTAGCATCCGGCGATGAACCTTCTGCTTAAAGGTGCCATACCTTTCAGAAGATCATGAAATCTGGAGATCTTTATGTTGATTTAAAAGTATATTACTTAAATGGAAGCAACACACACAAAATGCTGGTGGAACACAGCAGGCCAGGCAGCATCCTTAGGAAGAAGCACAGTCGACATTTCAGGCCTATGCATCTTGGCCTGAAATGCCAACTGTGCTTCCTCCTATAGATGCTGCCTGTCCTGCTGCGTTCCACCAGCACTTTGTGTGTGTGTGTTGCTTGAATTTCCAGCAAATGCAGATTTCCTCGTGTTTGCGTTACTTAAATGGAAATTATTTGCTGCAGACTGCAGTGAGAATAATTTGAAAGGGGTATATTTAGAAGTATTGTCTGTGGTTCACTGGCGCCATCTTGCTTAGAGACCAGTTACTTCCAGGTAAAGGCTCTCAAATGTTTCCTCAATAGAACTACAATACTGTGCAAAAGTCTTAGGCACCCTAGATTTCTTATGTGGTTTCAGATGGTATGGCCTCCCAGAGCCCTGGTCTCAACATCATAGAAGTTGGCTAGGATTACTGAGAGAGACAGAAGCAAGCGAGACAGCCAAAGTCTTCAGTAGAACAGTGGCAAGATGCATGGAGAACCTACCAGAGATTTTCTCACAACACTGCAAAATAGTATACCTAAGAGAACTGATGCAGTTTTAAAGGCAAGGGCGGTCACATTAAATACTGAATCACAAACCAGAGAAGATCTGCAAATGCCTGAATTCAAAGTAATACACACAAAATACTGGAGGAACTGAGCAGGCCAGGTAGTATCTATGGAAAGGAGTAAACAGTCAATGTTTCAGGCCTAGACCCTTCATCAGGACTGGTGTGTGCATTACATGAGATATTGATGTGATTTAGTTTTTTTACTGTTTACTGCTCTTTATTTAAATTTTTTGATATTTAGAAACACTTTGTTTCATTATTCTTGGAAGCATCTTCGCTTTACAGCATTGTTTTACACGTGCCTAAGGCTTTTGCACAGTACTGTATTTATTAATAATTTTTGATGTTGAACTTTTAGTTAAGATCTAGTAATGTCTGTCTGTTTAGTCATAGCTGAATGAGATATTACAGGATTATAATAGGATTTGTATTTGTTTCTGTAGTAGAATGAAGAAAAAATAAGGTTAAGGATCATGAAAAGAACAATATCAATAGTTTTAAGTTTCTATAGATGTTTGGGCAGTAGATTGTTGATTACTTAAGAATATTGTCCAAAATATTTAACTGAAAAAGGTTTTTAAGAAAAAGTTTATATGATCTTTTAGTAGGAAAGCTTATCACTGTAAAGTGTGTGTAATTCTTTGGTTGTTAAAACATTATTGCCTTCTTAGACATTTTGCTAATGGTGTAAGTAATTAGAAGACAATCAAATGAAGTGGTATTTAAGATTTGATTATAATTCTGTTTGGTTAATTTAATGATCTGAATTATCATGTTACTGCATCAGTATTTTAGCCTTGATTGAACTTTTTTTCTTTCTGTTACAGAACTTCCATCTGATTGATTACAACTTACTAATCCTCATTACTATTGTGTTGGCCCGTCGTCTTATTATTGCAGTTGTCAAAGAGGTAAATTGCATGCAGTGCTTAATTGACGGGCAGGACTGGGAATGAGGCCATGTGGGAATATCAATGGGAGAGCATTTTATCCTGATCATAACTCTGAAAGTTTCAAGATAGTTACAGGAAGAGATGAGATAGTCCAGAAATTTTGGAGAAACCCCATTTCAGCATATGAATATGGCAAAAATAAAATTATTGAAAAGTGAAATAGATTCTGGGGTGAACTTGATCTCAAAATGGAGGAAGGTCAGAATAGCAAGTTCTAGGCACACTAGATGTCAAGCAAGATTTAGGTTTGGATGAAGAAGAAATAAAGAGCGCATGGCAGGTTGGGAAGTGAAACACAAAGTATAGGAGAGGGTACTTGAAAAAGGCAGGGCAAAAACCACTGTGGGCAAGATTAACAAAAATTCTAAGCATTTTATAAATATATTAAGGGCAAGAAGGTAAGCAGGGAAAGAATGGGGCTGATTAGAAACCAAATGAGCAATCTGTGTGTGCTGATGATATTTTAAATGAATACTTTATATTTGCATTCCTTAACAAGACACTAATTAGAAAATTCAGAGAAGTGGGTGGTGAGATTTTAGAACATGCGCAGGTATATAAGTTTTAGCCAGAGTAGGGTAATGAAAAAGATTTATTGTTGGTCAAAGGGATAATCACTGCAGGTTCTTCAAATCAGGTCATGTGAGTTGAATTTCAGAATAATAAAGGGGCAATGACATAGTTAGAAGGAGACGGAATATTACTATGTAGGCAAATCACATAAAGCTGTAAGTGGAACAGGGTTATAGTAAGAATGGATATCAATTTTCAAAATATTAATTAGGATTACCCGAGAATGAAAGGTTTAAATGGGGTGGAATTTTTTAAGTGTTTGTGAGAGCTTGTTATGCCAATACGTAGATAGTGCTACTATGCTAGACCTATTCAGAAATGAAGCCCAGAAGGTGGATGAAGTGTTAGAGAGTGAAATTTTGAGAATGGTGACCATAACTCAGTAAGTTTCAAAGTAGTTGTCAAAATTTATAGTTGGCCAGAAATTAAGTGCTTGAAATGCGGAAAAGCCAACTTTCAAATTGCAAGTCTGCATTTGAAAATGGTTTGGGAGCAGCTATTATGTGTGAAGAGAAAGTATGAGGAGTTGCTGAAATGAATTAAGATGGCACAAAGAGAGGCAATGAAATATGACTGTTAGGATCAGAATCAGATTTAATATCACGAATACTGTATGTCATGTGATATTGTTTTTCACCAATAGTACGGTGCAATACATAAAAAAAACTAAATTACAGTAAAATAGATGTTAAAATTAAATAAGTAATGCAAAAACAGAGCAAAGAAAGAAAAAATAATGAAATAGTGTATATGGGTTCAATGTCTGTTCAGAAATCTGATGGCAGAGGGGAAGAAACTGTTGAATGTGCCTCTTGAGGATCTTGTACCACCACCTCAATGGTAAGAATGCGAAGAGCGCATGTCCTGGGTGATTGGGGTCCTAATGACAAATGCTGCCTTTGTGAGACATTGCCTTTTGAAGATGTCCTCAATGGTGGGAAGGCTGGTGCCCATAGCACTGGCTGAGCTTCCAACTTTCTGCAGCTTTTTCCAATCCTGTGCAGTGGCTCTTCCATACCAGACGGTGATGCAACCAGTTGGAATGCTCGCCATGGTATATCTGTAGAAATTGGTGAGAGGTTTTGGTGACGTACCAAGTCTCCTTGAATCCTGAATGAAATATAGCTGTTGAACCTTCCTTGTAATTGCATCAGAAACTTGAAACTGCTCACCTTTCCACTGTTGATCCCTCGATAAGGACTGGAGTATGTTTCCTCGACTTCCTCTTCCTAAACTCCACAGTCAATTCCTTACTCTTATGATGTTGAATGCAAGGTTGTTATTTCAATACCACTCAGCTGATCTATCTCACTCCTGTAAGCCTCCTCGTCACCATCTGAAATTCTGCCGGCAATAGTTATATCTTTGGCAAATTTGTAGATGACGTTTGAGCTGTGCTTATCCACACAGTTGTGGGTGTAGAGAGAGTAGAACAGTGGGCTAAGCACACATCATTGAGGTACATCAGTGTTGATTGTCAGCGAGATGTTATTTCTGATCTGCTCTGACTGTGGCGTCCCACAATCAAGGATCCATTAGCAGAGGGAGATACAGAGCCCAGGTTTTGAAGCTTGTTGATTAGTAGTGAGGGTATGATGATGTTGAATGCTGAACTATAATCAATAAACAGCAGCGTGATGCACGTATTGCAATTGTCTAGGTGATTCACGGCCGACTGAAGAACCAGGGAGACTGCATCACTGATAGACCTATTGTGGCGACAGGCACCAGATCCTTGCTTAGGCAGGAGATGATTCTGACCAACCTCTCAAATCACTTCATCACAGCAGATGTGAGTGCATCTGGGTGATTGTCTTTGAGGCAGGTCACCCTGCTCTTCTTGGGCACTAGTATGATTGTCGCCCTTTTGAAGCAGTTGCAAACTTCTTACTGCAGTAGTGAAGATATCCATGAACACTCCTGCCTATTGGTTGACACAGCTTTTCAGGGCCTGATGTTTTGGGAGAGTTCACTCTCAAGAAAGATGTTTTGACATCGGCCTCCAAGACGGAGATCACAGGGTCACCAGATGCTGCAGGGATTCATACAGCTGTCACTTTATTCTCCCTTTTGAAACGAGCATAATAGGCCTTGAGCTAATCTGGGAGTGAAGCATCACTGCCATTCATGATGTTAGCTTTTGCTTTGTAGAAAGTAATAGCCTACAAACCTTGCCAGAGCTGATATGCACCCATTTCTGTCTCTTCAATCAGAATAGTTTTATTTGCACTTAAAGTAACCTCTGTAGGTCATACCTGGACTTCTTGTGAAGTTCTGGATCACTGGTCTTGATTGCATGGAGCTAGCCCTTAGCCGACTATGAATCTTCTGGTTCATCCATGGATTTTGGTTTGGATATGACTGGTATGTTTTCGAAGGCATGCACTCATCCACTCACGTCTTGATAAAGTTAGTGACAACTGGCATATTCATTCAGATCTGAAGGTGAATCCCTGAATATTGTGACTTGGATGAAGATCAGACCACATTTTATGAGTAATTAATGCAGAAACCTAGGTAATTGCAGGGTTCACATTTTTTTTTCTTGCAACTGTCTATTTAAAGATAGGTTGATACAACTGTGAAATTGTCCATTTCCATAGATTGAATTTTAGGGAAGATGTGAAGAACTTAGAAGATGTGTAGAAGAGATTTTCTGGAAGGGATCAAGGACATGAGATTTTTGTTGCATGGGTGTAGCACACAGAAATTCTGCAGTTGTACCAGCGAGATGTTTTATACATTATCAAGTACACTTTATACTGCAAAATATACAACTTTTTAAAATATGATCAACAGAACAAATGAAGGATCATGTTGTTCCTGGATTTAAAAAAATTTTAAGTGGGATTGATAGAAAGATCTAAAATAATTTTTAAAACTACACAGAGTTGAAAGAAAGAAACTATTCCCTGTGGCAGAAGAGTAGAGTGAATGAAAAGTGTCTGAAAGTTTTGTGTGATGATTGATCTCTATATTGTATTTCAGGAGTAGTGGTGGAGAGAAATACAAATGTAGCACTTAAAAGGGAGCAGAACAAGCTCATGACAGTTTATCTGCTTCCTTTTAAATGCCATGTTTGAATCTGTCTCCGTGCCACGTTTCAAGTTGCAAGGCTGTGGGAAATGGCAAGAGAACTCGCTGATTGGCTCTTGCATGAAGTATGGACCTTACTGACTGCCATCTTTGATACCTTAACTGTTCTGAGTCACCATCACCATGCAATGTGGTTCAATAGGTACAATTCAAAGGAAATTCTTTCAGGTCCATATAATGAATGAGGCGTGTTTCCATAATGCCTAGTAACTACCTAGAACTACAGAATGCAGTTGGAACTGTCTGTTCTAAGATGGAATCTTCATTTGGCTATGAGAATGTAAAATGTGGATATTCTGAAAATAGATTAAGTTAAGATTGATAGCATTTTAACAATGAGGAAGAACAATGTGTTTGTTTTATATTAGACTAGTTTTCAATGTGTTACTTTCCTGTTATGTATTGGTTGCAATGTCTTATTTCTTTTTGTTATTTTTCAGGCCTCTTATGGAGGTAAAATCTCAGTACCTCAGTCAGTCATTTTTGTGACCACTCGATTCGCTGTCTTGACTGGAACAGGATGGAGCCTGTGCCGATCGCTCATTTACCTCTTTCGAACATATTCTTTTTTGAATTTATTGTTCTTATGTTATCCGTAAGTTCCTGACTTTCAAAGACTTGCTATTATTTCTGAAAAGTGACTTTATTTGGTGTAATTTGAATTCTTGTTGAATTTCTTGTGTTTGAAGATGTTATTGTATAAAACCAATTAGAAAGTGGGGACAGCAAGGTAATAGTGTAGGTCAAGAGCAGACACTGAAGTTGTATCAAACTGAAGTGGGGTGGAAAAGACTAGTTGTCCCAAGGTTTCTTTTGATTGATGGCTACTGGATAGAAATGAACAAAAGACAAATGGAATGCAATCCTTTGACACAAGAACTGAAGTGTAAGGATATAAGGATTATGTTACAGCTGTACAATGCCATAGTTAGTCCGTTGCTGATGTCCTGAGTAGTTCTCAGCTGCTGTGTCAAACCTTTGAGTTAAGGCTGCATTTATCCAGGAAAACATTTCCTTGCATTTTTGAGTTGCTTCTCGAAGATTCTGCAAATAATTTGAGGAATTAGGAGGGAAATGTTTGATAGCAGAATACCAGATTCCAACTTGTTTTTGCAGCCATAGTTGTGTGTGACTGATCCAATCCAATTAAAAGGCATTGGTGCCTCCAACATGTGGATTGTTGGAATTCTGTGGGAGAAGCCGCATAACAGTAACCACATTAAAAATGGTGATTTATAAATGTATCAAAATCCTGTCAATGTTCAATTCTGTTCTGGAATTTTATTCCTCTGTTTCAAAAGTCAGGTTTAACTGGTTAAAACTTGTGTTTGTATTAATTCCTCTAGAAATGAGGAATACCTATCAAGTTATAATTTGTACTAGAGCAAATATACATACTATGAAAATAATTCTATCTTTAGTAATGAAAAAATTACATCAGATTTAACCAAGGGTAAGGTACCCAAGGACTAAAGGGTAGCTAAGTACCTACTTTTATCTAAGAAGGGCTGCAAGAACAAGCTGTAAGTTGTTGATCTAGCCTTGACAAAGGCATGCTGCATTTCTGAGATCAGTCCCTGCATTTCAAAGTGATCAATATTCCTGTCCCTGTCACGGTCATGTGGTACCTTAGTTGTGGCCCCGAAGATTTAAAGATCTCAGCCAAAACCTATGAACTCCAGTTCTATTCTCACTAAACCTGAGGGGAAAAAAGCCTGCATGTATTTACCTTATCTATACCCCTTATAATTTGTGTTCCTCTTCAGTATATGAAATCTCCTTATTGTCCAATGTACTGGGGGGTAAAGTCCTAACCTATTCAACCTTTCCCTAAAACTCAGCTCCCCAAGTCCTGGTGACATCATTATACATTTTCCTTGTACTCTTTCAAGCTTATTGATTGTTTTAGGTTGGTGACCAGATTTGCAGACAATACTCCAAATTAGGCCTCACCTATGCCTTGTACAACTTCAACATACCATCTCAACTCCTGTACTCAGTACTTTAATTTATAAAGGCCATTGTGCTTAAAGCTCTCTTTACAACCCTATCTACTTCTGATAAAACTTTCAAGTAATTATGGATCTGCATCGTCAGATCTTTTTGTTCTACAGCACACCTCAATGCCCTACCATTCACTCTTTAAATCCTGCCCTGGTTTGTCGTACCAAAGTGCAATACCTCACACTTGTCTGCATTCAGAAACAAAATGAGGATTTCTTTAGCCAGAGGCTGGTGAATCTGTAGAATTTATTGCCACTGACGTCTGTGGAGGCCAAGTCATTGGGTATATTTAAAGCCGAGTTGGATAGGTTCTTGATTACTAAGGGCTTCAAAGGTTATGGGGAGAAGATAAGAGAATGGAGTTGAAAGGGATCATAAATCAGCCATGATTGAATGGAGAAGTAGACTCTTTGGGCTGAATGGCCTAATTCTGCACTTATGTCTTGGGGTGAAAGCCAAAGTAATCTCTTCCTTTGCATGTCATGACAGCCCAAGATAAATTTCATCTTGCCCTGGGGTTTTATTCGCCTTTGAAGCTTGCTAGAGCATCCAGTATGTCCTTTTTAATTATGGAGATTTGCAGTGGAATTTCCTTTACTTTCAGAGTTCCCCAACTACATATGCTCTGTAGTTTCCTAGCAGACTCTTGTTTTCCTTGCCTGTTTTCTTACCCTGAGTATGTATTGAGTGATCTACTGACTTGTAAAACTTAGTGAATATTTGCCAGTAAGAATGCAGCAAGGAATTATGATATTTGCTTTTTGTTTTTATTGGTTTTACAGGTTTGGAATGTACATCCCTTTTTTTCGGTTAAAATATGATACCAAGAAGTCCCACCTCTCATCTGTGGCCAACATAGGCCCCAATGAAACAATAACAGCAGTTGAAAGAAGTAAAGACTATTTAACAGTTTTAAAGGAGACCTTGAAAAATCATACAAATCAGATGCAGAGTTTAAACTCTATGCCAACGCATGCATGCTGCTTGTCTCCAGACTTGATAAGAAATGAAGTGGAACACCTCAAAATGGACTTCAACTGGCGTATGAAGGAAGTTCTGGTTAATGCAATGTTGAGTGCCTATTACATAGCCTTTGTGCCTGTTTGGTTTATAAAAGTAAGTAATGCAATGTCAAATGCATCGTCTAAAATGTTTGCTAAGCTAACCAATACACCTTTGCTCACAGCAGATGTGAGGAATGGTGTGCAAGTCTTCCTAAGAGCAAAACAAATTTAAAGTTGATGAATACCAAACTTTCGGATCAAATTACAAATGGCTTAAATTTTTGTTAACAAGTTAAACTGCATTGTGATGCACAAGTCCAAATAGCTTGACAGTAAGGGAGTGAAACTAAAAGTGATTTTTCTTGCTATGAGCACAGGCAATGACTATTGGCAGTCAGCTGGGAGTGGTGATGTTCTTCCTGAACTTCCTTAATATATCGCCTCCTACTTTTCTGCATTAAAGTTCTATTTTCCATTGCTGAGGTATTGAGTTATAAGAAGAGGTTAGACAGGCCAGGATTTTGTTCCTTAGAGAGCTGTAGGAGTGAGTTCAACAGCTTGGAGAAGTAAAAGGGAAGGAGAATGCAGGAGAAGTCGTGAAAGTCTCCGGAACAGAGACTCCATCAAAAAGTTTGGAAAGGGATCCCAATTTTAACTTACGGTAATGTGAAGACAAAATTAATAAGGGTGGTGAATACAGGACTTAAGGCGTTATATTTGATAGATGATCTTGTAGCGAATTACAAATTGGCTTATGTGACGTTGCAGACATCACTGAGTGGTGGCTGAAAGATAATCACAGCTAGGTGCTTAACATTCTAGAGTACATTGTATTGAAAGGACAGGCAGCTGGGCTGGGTTAGTTTTTTTTAAAAAATGAAACCAAATCCTTAGAAAGAAGTGGTATAGAATCAGTACATGTCGAACTGCTGGGGTAAAAAGACTAATGGGAAGTATATACTGACCACCGAACAGTAGCCAGCATGTGGGATATAAGTTTCAACCGGAAATAGAAAGACATGTAATAAGATCACTGTTACAATGAACATAGGGGGTTTCCATATGCAGGTTGATTGGGAAAATTAGGCCGGTGCTCGATCCCAAGGGAGGGAATTTGTAGAATGTCTATAAGATGGCTTTTTAGGACAGCTTGTGATTGATTCCATTAGGGGAAAGGCATTTCTGGACTGGATTTGTAATGAACCAGATTTGATTAGGGAATTCAAGGTAAAGGAACTCTTAAGAGGCAGTGATCATAATATGATAGAAACCACCTTGAATTTTGAGAGGGAGAAGCTAAAATTGGATGTATTGATATTACTATGCAGTAAAGGGAACTATGGAGTCACGAGAGATGTGCTGGCCAAAGATGATTGGAATTGGACACTAGTATGGATGATGGTAGGGCAGCAGTGGCTGGAGTTTCTGGGGATAATTTGTAAGACGCAGAAATAGTTCATCCCAGAGAAAGAAGAATTCTAAAGGGAGGATGAGGCAACCGTAGCTGACAAGGTATGTCAAAGACAGCATAAAAGCAAAAGAGGATGTACAATATAGCAAAAATTAGTGGGAAACTAGAGGACTGGGAAGCTTAAAAACTTACAGAAGGCAATTAAAATAGCAATATGGATAGGAAAGATGAAATGTGAAGGTAAGTTATATGAAGAGTAAAAGCAAGGGGGGGCCATCAGACAGTTGGAAAATGATACTGGAGAGATAGCAATGAACTGGATAAGTATCTAACGTCATTGTGGAAAAAGCCAGGAGAATGCCAGAAATTGAGATTGTCAGGGGCAGGAGTGAGTGTAGTCACTATTACTGAGGGGAAAGTGCTTGGGAAGCTGAAAGATCTGATGGTAGATAGTATCTGGACCAGATGGTTTACACCCTAGGGTTCTGAAAGAGGGAGTTGAAGCAATTGTGGAGGGTTAGTAGTGATATTTCAAGAATTCTGGAATCATTCCAGAGGACTGGAAAATTGCAAATATCATACCACTGTTTAAGAAGGAGGGGGGCAAAAGACGGGATATTATAGGCCTAACTTCATTGGTTGGCAAGATGTTAGAATCAATTATTAAGGATGAGGCCTTGGAGTACTTGAGGGCATACAATAAAACAGGCTGTAGTCAGCATGGTTTCCTTAAAGTGGGAATAACAGTCAGGATGGACAAAGGAGAATCAGTGTATGTTGATTACTTGGATTTTCAGAAGGCTTTAGACAGGATGCTGCACATGAGGCTACTAAATAACCATGCTCTCCTCTTGCTGTTGCCATCAGGAAGTACAGGAATCATAGGTCACACACCACTGGGTTCAGGAACAATTATTACCCCTGAACCATCAGGTTCCTGAACTTTACTCACCCCAGTAATGAACTGATTCCACAACCTATGGATTCATTTTTAAGGACTCTGCTGCTTATGTTCTCAGTATTTATTACTTACTTACTTATTATTATTATTATTTTCATTTTTGTATTTGCAATTTTTGCACTTTGATTGTCTGCCCGTCTTTATTCGTGTGCATTTCTTTTCCCATTGATCTTATTGTTTCTTTGTATTTACTGTGAATGACTGCAAGAATGACTGCAGATTTGGAGCAAGAAGGCTGCAAGTGAACGGCTGATTTTTTGGTGCGAAGGCAGTTTTTACCACTCGGGGTAAAAGAGAGGCAATACTGTGCAGGCGCGTGATGTCAGCCAGTAGAGTGCGAAAGGTTTAAAAAGAAGACCACCATATCCAGTGGGCAGCGTTCGGAGCAGGCAGTGGAGTGAGAGGCAGCAGAGTGATAGGGCTTTGGCTCAATGGGCTTAGGCGGTAATGGGACAAGGCGAGGCAAGGTAGGTTTACCGGTGTTACTTGCGGAAAAGAGGAAGTATGTGTGTGAGGCCAGTTTTCTGTGCTCGGGGAGCCCACCTTCTTTATAGGGCCTCTGCCCCTTCCCTCTGCAGTCCTGGCGAAGGGTTCCGACCCGAAACATTGACTCATCGTTACCACGGATGCTGCCCGACCTGCTGAGTTCCTCCAGCGTGTTGTGAGTGTTTCTGTGCTCGGTGTCAGATGTGGGAGGTCTGGAGTCTCCTAGCCTCCCAGACAGTCATATCTGCACCAGATGTGTTGAGCTGCAGCTCCTAAGGGACCAAGTTAGGAAACTGGTGATGCAGCTCGAAGACCTTCGCCTGTTCAGGGAGTGCAAGGAGGTGATAGAAAGGAGTTATAGGCAGGTGGTCACACCGGGGCCATGGGAGATGGACAAGTGGGTCACAGTCAGGATGGGGAAGGGGAAGAGTCAGGTACTAGAGAGTACTCCTGTGGCTGTACCCCTTGAAAGTAAGTACTCCTGTTTGAGTATTGTTGGGGGGACGGCCTGCCTGGGGGAAGCGACAGTGGCCATGCCTCTGGCACAGAGTCTGGCCCTGTCGCTCAGAAGGGTAGGGAAAGGAAGAAGAAGGCAGTAGGGGGTCAGACGGGCGATTCTGTGGAAGCAGGAAAGAAACGTGGATGGTGGTTTGCCTCCCAGGTGCCAGGGTCTAGGATGTTTCAGATCACGTCCAAGATATCCTGCAATGGGAGGGAGAATAGCCAGAGGTCGTGGTACATATTGCTACCAATGATATAGGTAGGAAAAGGGAAGAGGTCCTGAAAAAAGTATACAGGGAGTTAGGAAGGATGTTGAGAAACAGGACCGCAAAGGTAGTAATCTCGGAATTACTGCCTGTGCCACGCGACAGTGAGAATAGGAATAGAATGAGGTGGAGGATAAATGCGTGGCTGAGAGATTGGAGCGGGGGCAGGGATTCAGATTTCTGGATCATTGGGACCACTTTTGGGGCAGGTGTGACCTGTACAAAAAGGATGGGTTGCACTTGAATCCCAGGGGTCCAATATCCTGGCGAGGAGGTTTGCTAAGGCTACTGGGGAGAGTTTAAACTAGAATTGTTGGGGGATGGGAACCAAACTGAAGAGACTGGGGAAGAGGAGGTTGGCTCACAAATAGAGAAAGCTTGTAGACAGTGCAAGAGAGAGGATAGGCAGGTGATAGAGAAGGGACGTGCTCAGACCGAAGGTTTGAGTTGTGTCTATTTTAACGTAAGGAGTGTTGTAAACAAAGCGGATGAGCTTAGAGCGTGGATCAATACTTGGAGATATGATGTTGTGGCCATTACAGAGACTTGGATGGCTCAGGGACAGGAATGGTTACTTCAAGTGCTGGGTTTTAGATGTTTCAGAAGGGACAGGGAGGGAGGCAAAAGAGGTGGGGCTGTGGCACTGTTGACCAGAGGTAGTGTCATGGCTGCAGAAAAGGTGGACGCCATGGTGGGATTGTCTACGGAGTCTCTGTGAGTGGAGGTTAGGAACAGGAAGGCGACAATAACGTTACTGTGTGTCTTGTATAGGCCGCCCAATAGTAACAGGGATATCGAGGAGCAGATAGGGAAACAGATCCTGGAAAGGTGTAATAATAATAGAGTTGTCGTGATGGGAGATTTTAATTTCCCAAATATCATGTGGCATCTCCCTAGAGCAAGGGGTTTAGATGGAGTGGAGTTTGTTAGGTGCGTTCAGGAAGGTTTCTTGACATAATATGTAGATAAGCCCACAAGAGGAGAGGCTGTACATGATTTGGTATTGGGAAATGAACCTGATCAGGTGTCAGATCTCTCAGTGGGAAAGCATTTTGGAGATAGTAATCATAATTCCATCTCCTTTACAATAGCATTGGAGAGAGATAGGAACAGACAAGTTAGAAAAGCGGTTAATTGGAGTAAGGGGAATTGTGAGGCTGTCAGGCAGGAAACTGGAAGCTTAAATTGGAAACAGATGTTCTCAGGGAAAAGTACGGAAGGAATGTGGCAAATGTTCAGGGGATATTTGTGTGGAGTTCTGCATAAGTACTTTCAATAGACAATAGGTGCAGGACTAGGCCATTTGGCCCTTCGAGCCAGCACCGCCATTCACTGTGATCATGGCTGATCATCCACTATCAGTATCCAGTTCCTGCCTTATCCCCATAACCTTTGATTCCACTGTCTTTAAGAGCTCTATCCATCTCTTTTTTGAAAGCATCCAGAGACTTGGCCTCTACAGCCTTCTGGGGCAGAACATTCCATATATCCCCCACTCTCTGGGTGAAAAAGTTTTTCCTCAACTCCATTCTAAATGGCCTACACCTAATTCTTAAACTAGCCTCTGGCTCTGGACTCGCCCATCAGCGGGAACATGCATCCTGCCTGCAGCATGTCCAATCCCTTAATAATCTTATATGTTTCAATAAGATCCCCACTCAGCCTTCTAAATTCCAGAGTATACAAGCCCAGTCGCTCCAATCTTTCGACATATGACAGTCCCGCCATCCCGGGAATTAACCTTGTGAACCTACGCTGCACTCCCTCAATAGCAAGAATGTCCTTCCTCAAATTTGGAGACCAAAACTGCACACAGTACTCCAGGTGTGATCTCACCAGGGCCCTGTACAACTGCAGAAGGACTTTGCTCTTATACTCAATTCCCCTTGTTATGAAGGCCAGCATGCCATTAGCTTTCTTCACTGCCTGCTGTACTTGCATGCTTGTTTTCAGTGACTGATGTACAAGAACACCTAGGTCTCGTTGTGCTTCCCCTTTTCCTAACTTGACTCCATTTAGATAATAACCTGCCTTCCCGTTCTTACCACCAAAGTGGATAACCTCACATTTATCCACACTAAACTGCATCTGCCCACTCACCCAGCCTGTCCAAGTCACCCTGCATTCTCATAACATCCTCCTCACATTTCACACTGCCACCCAGCTTTGTGTCATCGGCAAATTTGCTAATGTTACTTTTAATTCCCTCATCTAAATCATTAATGTATATTGTAAACAGCTGCGGTCCCAGCACTGAACCCTGTGGTACCCCACTGGTCACCGCCTGCCATTCCGAAAGGAACCCGTTAATCGCTACTGTTTGTTTTCTGTCAGCCAGCCAATTTTCAATCCATGTCAGTACTCTGCCCCCAATACCATGTGCCCTAACTTTGCCCACTAATCTCCTATGTGGGACTTTATCAAAGGCTTTCTGAAAGTCCAGGTACACTACATCCATGGGCTCTCCCTTGTCCATTTTCATAGTTACATCCTCAAAAAATTTCAGAAGGTTAGTCAAGCACGATTTCCCCTTCGTAAATCCATGCTGACTTGGACCAATCCTGTTACTACTATCCAGATGTGTCGTAATTTCATCTTTTATAATTGACTCCAGCATCTTTCCCACCACCGAGCTCGGACTAACCGGTCTATAATTCCCTGTTTTCTCTCTTCCTCCCTTCTTGAATAGAGGGACAACATTAGCCACCCTCCAATCCACAGGAACTGATCCTGAATCTATAGAACATTGGAAAATGATTACCAATGCGTCCACAATTTCTAAAGCCACCTCCTTAAGTACCCTGGGATGCAGACCATCAGGTCCCGGGGACTTACCAGCCTTCAGACCCAACAGCCTATCCAACACCATTTCCTGCCTAATATAAATTTCCTTCAATTCCTCCATTACCCTAGGTCCTTTGGCCACTATTACATCTGGGAGATTGTTTGTGTCTTCCCTAGTGAAGACAGATCCAAAGTACCTTTCCAATGAGACAGGGAAGTCATGGTAGAGTACAGGAACCGTGGTATACAAAGGCTGTAATAAATCTAGTCAAGAAGAAAAGAAAAGCTTACAAAAGGTTCAGAGAGCTAGGTAATGTTAGAGATCTAGAAGATTATAAGGCTAATAGGAAGGAGCTCAAGAAGGAAATTAGGAGAGCCAGAAGGGGTCATGAGAAGGCCTTGGCAGGCAGGATTAAGGAAAACCCCAAGGCATTCTGCAAGTATGTGAAGAGCAAGAAGGTAAGACATGAAAGAATCGGACTTATCAAGTATGACAGTGAGAAAGTATGTATGGAACCGGAGGAAATAGCAGAGGTACTTAATGAATACTTTACTTCAGTATTCACTATGGAAAAGGATCTTGGTGATTGTAGTGATGATTTGCAGCAGACTGCAAAACTTGAGCATGTAGATATTAAGAAAGAGGATGTGCTGGAGATTTTGGAAAGCATCAAGTTGGATAAGTCATCGGGACCGGATAAGATGTACCCCAGGCCACTGTGGGAGGCGAGGGAGGAGATTGCTGAGCCTCTGGTGATGATCTTTGCATCATCATTGGGGGACGGGAGAGGTTCCGGAGGATTGGAGGGTTGCAGATGTTGTTCCTTTATTCAAAAAAGGGAGTAGAGATAGCCCAGGAAGTTATAGACCAGAGAGTCTTACCTCAGTGGTTGGTAAGTTGATGGACAATATCCTGAGAGGCAGGATTTAGTCATAGTCATACTTTATTAATCCTGGGGGAAATTGGTTTTCGTTACAGTTGCTCCATAAATAATAGTAATAGAACCATAAATAGTTAAATAGTAATATGTAAATTATGCCAGTAAATTATGAAATAAGTCCAGGACCAGCCTATTGGCTCAGGATGTCTGACCCTCCAAGGGAGGAGTTGTAAAGTTTGATGGCCACAGGCAGGAATGACTTCCTATGACGCTCAGTGCTGCACCTCGGTGGAATGAGTCTCTGGCTGAATGTACTCCTGTGCCCACCCAGTACATTATGTAGTGGATGGGAGACATTGACCAAGATGGCATGCAACTTAAACAGCATCCTCTTTTCAGACACCACCGTGAGCGAGTCCAGTTCCATCCCCACAACATCACTGGCCTTACGAATAAGTTTGTTGATTCTGTTGGTGTCTGCCACCCTCAGCCTGCTGCCCCAGCACACAACAGCAAACATGATAGCACTGGCCACCACAGACTGGTAGAACATCCTCAACATCGTCCGGCAGATGTTAAAGGACCTCAGTCTGCTCAGGAAATAGAGACGGCTCTAACCCTTCTTGTAGACAGCCTCAGTGTTCTTTGACCAATCCAGTTTATTGTCAATTTGTATCCCCAGGTATTTATAATCCTCCACCATGTCCACACTGACCCCCCGGATGGAAACAGGGGTCACCGGTACCTTAGCTCTTCTCAGGTCTACCACCAGCTCCTTAGTCTTTTTCACATTAAGCTGCAGATAATTCTGCTCACACCATGTGACAAAGTTTCCTACCATAGCCCTGTACTCCACCTCATCTCCCTTGCTGATGCATCCAACTATGGCAGAGTCATCCGAAATCTGCTGAAGATGACAAGACTCTGTGCAGTAGTTGAAGTCCGAGGTGTAAATGGTGAAGAGAAAGAGAGACAAGACAGTCCCCTGTGGAGCCCCAGTGCTGCTGATCACTCTGTCGGACACAGAGTGTTGCAAGCACACGTACTGTGGTCTGCCAGTCAGGTAATCAAGAATCCATGACACCAGGGAAGCATCCACCTGCATCGCTGTCAGCTTCTCCCCCAGCAGAGCAGGGCGGATGGTGTTGAATGCACTGGAGAAGTCAAAAAACATGACCCTCACATCATTTGGAGAGTTATAATAATATTAGGAATAGTGAGCACGGCTTTGTCAAGGGCAGGTTGTGCCTTATGAGCCTGATTGAATTTTTTGATGATGTGACTTAGCACATTGATGAAGGAAGAGCAGTAGATGTAGTGTATATGGATTTCAGCAAGGCATTTGATAAGGTACCCCATGCAAGGCTTATTGAGAAAGTAAGGAGGCATGGGATCCAAGGGGACATTACTTTGTGGATCCAGAACTGACTTGCCCACAGAAGGCAAAGAGTGGTTGTAGACGTGTCATATTCTGCATGGAGGTCAGTGACCAGTGGTGTGCCTCAGGGTTCTGTTCTGGGACCCTCACTCTTCGTGATTTTTATAAGTGACCTGGATGAGGAAGTGGAGGGATGGGTTAGTAAATTTGCTGATGACACAAAGGTTGGAGGTGTTGTGGATCGTGCGGAGGGCTGTCAGTGTTACAGCAGGACATCGATAGGGTGCAAAACTGGGCTGAGAAGTGGCAGGTGGAGTTCAACCCAGATAAGTGTGAAGTGGTTCATTTTGGTAGGTCAAATATGATGACAGAATATAGTATTAATGGTAAGACTCTTGGCAGTGTGGTGAATCAGAGGGATCTTGGGGTCCAAGTCCATAGGACGCTCGAAACAGCTGCGCAGGTTGACTCTGTGGTTAAGAAGGCGTATGGTGTATTGGCTATCAATCATGGAATTGAATGTAGGAGCCGAGAGGTAATGTTGCAACTATATAGGACCCCGGTCAGACCCCACTTGGAGTACTGTGCTCAGTTCTGGTCACCTCACTACAGGAAGGATGCGGAAGCCATAGAAAGGGTGCAGAGGAGATTTACAAGGATGTTGCCTGGATTGGGGAGCATGCCTTATGAGAATAGGTTGAGTGAACTCTGCCTTTTCTCCTTGGAGCGACGGAGGATGAGAGGTGACCTGATAGAGGTGTATAAAATGATGAGAGGCATTGATAGTGTGGATAGTCAGAGGCTTTTT
This sequence comes from Mobula birostris, assembly GCF_030028105.1. Lineage (NCBI taxonomy): Eukaryota > Metazoa > Chordata > Chondrichthyes > Myliobatiformes > Myliobatidae > Mobula > Mobula birostris. Next base: position 144,106 of record NC_092398.1, read on the forward strand.
CCCAGGGCTGAAATGGTTGCCACAAGAGGACACTGGGAAGTAGAAACAGAGACGTCAGGGGTAAATCTTTTACTCAGAGAGTGCTGAGTGCATGGAATGGGCTGCTGGCAACAGTGATGGAGGTGGATACAATAGGGTCTTTTAAGAGACTGTTGGATAGGTACATGGAGCTTAGAAAAATAGAGGGCTATAGGGTAAACCCAGTAATTTCTAAGGTAGGGACATGCTCGGCACAACTTTGTGGGCCGAAGGGCCTGTATTGTGCTGTAGGTTTTCTATGTTTCTGAAATGAATCTCAGGGTAGGAAATGGTGACCTTTGAAAGAAGATAAGAACTATGGTATCACAGGAAAGAGTAGTGTGGACAGAAGATTGGCTGTCTGGCAGGAGACAAGTGAAAATAAAGGAAGCCTTTTTTGGTTGGCTGTCAGTGACTGGTGGTGTGTCACAGGAGACTTTGTTGGGTCTTCTGCTTTTCACGTTGTATCTGGATGATGCAATTGGTAACTTTGTGCCGAAATTTGTGGACGAGACAAATTTATAAGTGGAAGGGGAGGCTGTATTGTGGAAGCAGGGAATCTGTAGATGGACATGGACAATTTAGGAGAATGAGCAAAGTGGCAAATGGTACACAGTGTAGGGAAGTGTATGGTCAAACACATTGTTAGAAGAAAGAAAGGTGTAGACTATTTTCTAAATAGGGAGCAAGTTAAGAAATAAGAGGTGCCAATGGAACTATAGAGTCCTCGTCAGGATTTACCTAAAGGTTAATTTGCAAGTTGAGTCAGTGATAAGGAAGGCAAATGCAATGTTAGCATTCATTTCAACAGGACTAGAGTATAAAAGCAAGGATGTAATGCTGAAGTTTTCTTTGGCATTGGTCAGACTATATTTGAGGTATTGTGAACAGTTTTGAACCCCATATCCAAGAAAGGATATGCTGCCATTGGAGAGGGGATGGTCCAGAGGAGGTTTACGAGAATGATCCTAGAAATGAAGGGTTAAAAAATGAGGAATGTTTGATTGATCTGGATCTGTACTCACTGGAGTTCAGAAGAATGGGGTGGGGGGAGAAATCTCATCGAAACAGCAAATATTGAAAGGTTAGATAGTGGATGGGAATGGGATGTTTCCAGTAGTGGAAGGGTCTAGGACCAGAGAGCACAGCTTCAAGGATGTCCCTTTAGAAAAGAGCTGGGTAGGAATTTACTTAACCAGAAGATGGTGAATCTCTGGAATTCATTGCCACAGATGACTGGGAGGCCAAATCATAGAACATAGAATAGTACAGCACAGTACAGGCCCTTCAGCCCACAACGTTGTGCCGACCCTCAAACCCTGCCTCCCATATAAGCCCCCACCTTAAATTCCTCCATATACCTGTCTAATAGTCTCTTAAACTTCACTACTGTATCTGCCTCCACCACTGACTCAGGCAGTGCATTCCACGCACCAACCACTCTCTGAGTAAAAAACCTTCCTCTAATATCCCCCTTGAACTTCCCACCCCTTACCTTAAAGCCATGTCCTCTTGTATTGAGCAGTGGTGCCCTGGGGAAGAGGCGCTGGCTATCCACTCTATCTATTCCTCTTATTATCTTGTACACCTCTATCATGTCTCCTCTCATCCTCCTTCTTTCCAAAGAGTAAGGCCCTAGCTCCCTTAATCTCTGATCATAATGCATACTTTCTAAACCATGCAGCATCCTGATAAATCTCCTTTGTACCCTTTCCAATGCTTCCACATCCATCCTATAGTGAGGTGACCAGAACTGGACACGGTACTTCAAGTGTGGCCTAACCAGAGTTTTATAGAGCTGCATCATTACATTGCGACTCTTAAACTCTATCCCTCGATTTATGAAAGCTAACACCCCATAAGCTTCCTTAACTACCCAATCCACCTGTGAGGCAACTTTCAGGGATCTGTGTACATGTACCCCCAGATCCCTCTGCTCCTCCACACTACCAAGTATCCTGCCATTTACTTTGTACTCTACCTTGGAGTTTGTCCTTCCAAAGTGTACCACCTCACACTTCTCCGGGTTGAACTCCATCTGCCACTTCTCAGCCCACTTCTGTATCCTATCAATGTCTCTCTGCAATCTTTGACAATCCTCTACACTATCTACAGCACCACCAACCTTTGTGTCATCTGCAAACTTGCCAACCCACCCTTCTACCCCCACATCCAGGTTGTTAATAAAAATCACGAAAAGTAGAAGTCCCAGAACAGATCCTTGTGGGACACCACTAGTCACAATCCTCCAATCTGAATGTACTCCCTCCACCACCACCCTCTGCCTTCTGCAGGCAAGCCAATTCTGAATTCTGAATCCACCTGGCCAAACTTCCCTGGATCCCATGCCTTCTAACTTTCTGAATAAGCCTACCGTGTGGAACCTTGTCAAATGCCTTACTAAAATCCATATAGATCACATCCACTGCACTGCCCTCATCTATATGCCCGGTCACCTCCTCAAAGAACTCTATCAGGCTTGTTAGACACGATCTGCCCTTCACAAAGCCATGCTAACTGTCCCTGATCAGACCATAATTCTCTAAATGTCCATAGATCCTATCTCTAAGAATCTTTTCCAACAGCTTTCCCACCACAGGCGTAAGGCTCACTGGTCTATAATTACCCGGACTATCCCTACTACCTTTTTTGAACAAGGGGACAACATTCGCCTCCCTCCAATCCTCCGGTACCATTCCCGTGGACAACGAGGACATAAAGATCCTAGCCAGAAGCTCAGCAATCTTTTCTCTTGCCTTGTGGAGCAGCCTGGGGAATATTCTGTCAGGCCCCGGGGACTTATCTGTCCTAATGTATTTTAACAACTCCAACACCCCCTCTCCCTTAATATCAACATGCTCCAGAACATCAACCTCACTCATATTGTCCTCACCATCATCAAGTTCTCTCTCATTGGTGAATACCGAAGAGAAGTATTCATTGAGGACCTCGCTCACTTCCACAGCCTCCAGGCACATCTTCCTACCTTTATCTCTAATCGGTCCTACCTTCACTCCTGTCATCCTTTTGTTCTTCACATAATTGAAGAATGCCTTGGGGTTTTCCTTTACCCTAGTCGCCAAGGCCTTCTCATGCCCCCTTCTTGCTCTTCTCAGCCCCTTCTTAAGCTCCTTTAATGCTTCCCTATATTCCTCAATAGACCCATCTGATCCTTGCTTCCTAAACCTCAATTATGCTGCCTTCTTCCACCTGACTAGATTTTCCACCTCACATGTCACCCATGGTTCCTTCACCCTACCATTCTTTATCTTCCCCACTGGGACAAATTTATCCCTAACATCCCGCAAGAGATCTCTAAACATCAAGCACATGTCCATAGTACATTTCCCTGCAAAAACATCATCCCAATTCACACCCGCAAGTTCTAGCCTTATAGTCTCATAATTTGCCCTTCTCCAATTAAAAATTTTCCTGTCCTCTCTGGTTCTATCCTTTTCCATGATAATGCTAAAGGCCAGGGAGCGGTGGTCACTGTCCCCCAGACGCTCACCCACTGAGAGATCTGTGACCTGACCCGGTTCATTACCTAGTACTAGATCTAGTTTGGCATTCCCCCTGGTCGGCCTGTCCATATACTGTGACAGGAATCCGTCCTGGACACACTTAACAAACTCTGCTCCATCTAAACCCTTGGAACTAATCAGGTGCCAATCAATATTAGGGAAGTTAAAGTCACCCATGATAACAACTCTGTTATTTTTGCACCTTTCCAAAATCTGCTCCTCTGTATCTCTGCTGCTACCAGGGGTCCTATAGGATACCCCCAATAGAGTAACTGCTCCCTTCCTGTTCCTGACTTCCACCCATAGTGACTCAAAAGAGGATCCTGCTACATTACCCACCCTTTCTGTAGCCGTAATAGTATCCCTGACCAGTAATACCACCCCTCCTCCCCTTTTTCTGCCCTCTCTATCCCTTTCAAAGCACTGAAATCCAGGAATATTGAGAATCCATTCCTGCCCTGGTGCCAACCAAGTCTCTGTAATGGCCACTACATCATAATTCCATGTATGTATCCAAGTCCTCAGTTCATCACTTTTGTTCCTGATGCTTCTTGCATTGAGGTACACACATTTCAGCCCTTCTACCTTACTGTCTTTACACCGTTTATTCTGTTTCTCTTTCCTCAAAGCCTCTCTGTATGTTAGATCTGGCTTTACTCCATGCACTTCTTTCACTGCTCTATCGGTTTGGGTCCCATCCCCCTCACAAATTAGTTTAAACCCTCCTGAACCATGCTAGCAAACCTACCTGCAAGGATATTTTTCCCCCTCGAGTTCAGGTGCAACCTATCCAATCTGTACAGGTCTCACCTTCCCCAGAAGAGATCCCAATGATCTAAAAATCTAAAACTCTTCTCCCTGCACCAACTCCTCAGGCACGCATTCAACTGCCATCTCCTCCAATTCTTATCATCACTGTCACGTAGCACTGGCAGCAATCCTGAGAATGCCACCCTTGAGGTCCTGTTCTTCAGCCTTCTGCCTAATTCCCGAAACTCACACTTCAGGACCTCATCCCTCTTCCTGCCTATGTCGTTGGTCCCAACATGTATCATGACTTCTGGTTGCTTTCCCTCTCGTAGCAGGATGTCGTGCACCCGGTCAGAGACATCCCGGACCCTGGCACCCAGGAAGCAACAAACCATGTGGGTGTCCTTCTCACGTCCACAAAATCTCCTGTCTGCTCCCCTGACTATAGAGTCTCCAATGACGACAGCTCTCTTCTTCTCCGTCCCACCCTTCTGCACCACCAGGTCAGACTCAGTGCCGGAGGCCCTGCCGCCGTGGCTCACACCTGGTCGGTCGTCCCTGCCAACAGTATCCAGGACGGTAAACTTATTATTCAGGGGAATGGCTACAGGGGTGCTCTGCATTGGATATATTTAAAGTGGAGATTGATACATTCTTGATTAGTAAAGGCATCAATGGTTATGGAGAGAAGGCAGGAGAATGGGTTGACGGGAAAATAAATCAGCCTTGACTGAATGGTTGAGCAGACTCAATGTTTCGAATGGCCTAATTCTGCTCCTATATCTTATGGAGACTGAGAGGTGAAGTTGTAAAGTTGTATAAAGTCATGAGGAGCATAAATAGGGTGAATGTGTTCTGCCTTTTTCCCCAGAACTAGAACTAGAGGGCATAGGTTATAGGTGAGAGGGAAAAGATATAAAAGGAACTTAAGCGACAATTTTTTTTCATTATAGGTGTTATCTATGTAGAATGAGCTGCTAGAGGGAAGTGGTTGAGGCAGGTACAATTGAACAGATTCGTGGATTGAAAAGTTAAAAGGTTAAGGACCAAACACTGGTAAATGGGCCAAGCTTGGATGGGCCATCTTGATTGGCATAGATCATTTCAGCCAAAGTGCTCATTTCCATGCTGTATGAGTTTATTTAATGTGGAACCTAACCAAAGTTTTAATATAGCTGCAATATAACTTCCTGACTCTTATACCAACCAATCCCAGTGATGAAAAGAAGCGTGCCACTTGCCGCCTTCACCACCCTATCCACTTGTGTTGTCACTTTCAGTGAGTTATGAATTTGGAACCCAACACAAGTCTATTGCTCCCTGTATATCAATGATCGGAAGGGTCCAGACATTTGCAGGGTATTTTCCCCTTTGCGTTTGTCCTCCCAGTGTGCAATACCTCTCACTCATGTGGATTAGTTCAAAGTACGTATATGTCACCCATATGCTACCTTGAGGATTGGGTATTTACAGGTCAAAAGAAATACAATAGAATTTTACAAAAAAGCTATACACGAGCAGATGAACATTGAGGAACAATGAAGATGCAAAAGAAGGCAAACTCTGCAAATAAAAATAATACTGACAACAACTGAAATGTGGAGGTTGTTGAGGGAGCTGTTGCATGGGTTCTGTAGAGGTCTGTCGTATTGAGACGGAAAGGATGGTTAGATGATAGAACTATGGTTGAAAAGAGATGTGCAAAATCTAGTCAAGAGCAAGAAAGGCGCTTAAGGTTTAAGAAGCAAGGATCAGACAGGGCTCTAGAGGGTAAGAATGGACAAGAGAGCTAGAAGTGGACATGAGCAGGCTTTGGCGAGTAGGATGAAAAACCACAAAGCTTTGCACACATACATGAAGAACAGGATTATGACTAGAACTGAAGTCCCTAATGAATACTTTGCTTCAGTATTCACCAATGAGAAAGTTCTTAATGATTGCGAGGTCTGCATAGAATAGTCTGTTATGCTGGAATATGTCAACATTATGAAAGGATAGAAACCATAGAAACTACAGCACAGAAACAGGCCTTTTGGCCCTTCTTGGCTGTGCTGAACCATTTTCTGCCTAGTCCCACTGACCTGCACATGGACCATATCCCTCCATACACCTCCCATCCATGTATCTGTCCAATTTATTCTTAAATGTTAAAAAAGAACCCGCATTTACCACCTCGTCTGGCAGCTCATTCCATACTCCCACCACTCTCTGTGTGAAGAAGCCCCCCTTAATGTTCCCTTTAAACTTTTCCCCCCTCACCCTTAACTCATGTCCTCTGGTTTTTTTCTCCCCTTGCCTCAGTGGAAAAAGCCTGCTTGCATTCACTCTATCTATACCCATCATAGTTTTATATACTTCTATCAAATCTCCCCTCATTCTTCTACGCTCCAGAGAATAAAGTCCTAACCTATTCAACCTTTCTCTGTAACTGAGTTTCTCAAGTTCCGGAACATCCTTGTAAACCTTCTCTGCACTCTTTCAACCTTATTTATATCCTTCCTGTAATTTGGTGACCAAAACTGAACACAATACTCCAGATTCGGCCTCACCAATGCCTTATACAACCTCATCATAACGTTCCATCAAAGGCCAATGCACCAAAAGTTCTCTTTACAACCCTATCTACCTGTGACGCCACTTTTAGGGAATTTTGTATCTGTATTCCCAGATTCCTCTGTTCTACTGCACTCCTCAGTGCCTTACCATTAACCCTGTATGTTCTACTTTGGTTTGTCCTTCCAACGTGCAATACCTCACACTTGTCTGTATTAAACTCCATCTGCCATTTTTCAGCCCATTTTTCCAGCTGGTCCAAGTCCCTCTGCAGGCTCTGAAAGCCTTCCTCACTGTCTACTACACCTCCAATCTTTGTATCTTCAGCAAATTTGCTGATCCAATTTACCACATTATCATCCAGATCATTGATATAGATGACAAATAACAATGGACCCAGCACTGATCCCTGTGGCACACCACTATTCACAGGCCTCCACTCGGAGAAGCAATTCTCTACTACCACTCTTTGGCTTCTTCCGTTGAGCCAATGTGTAATCCGATTTACCACCTCTCCATGTATACCTAGCAGCTGAATTTTCCTAACTAACCTCCCACGCAGGACCTTGTCAAAGGCCTTACTAAAGTCCATGTAGACAATATCCACTTGCCTTCCCTTCATCCACTTTCCTGGTAACCTCCTCGAAAAACTCCCAATAGATTGGTCAAACATGACCTACCACGCACAAAGCCATTTTGACTCTCCCTAATAAGTCCCTGTCTATCCAAATGCTTGTAGATTCTGTCTCTTAGTACTCCCTCCAATAACTTACCTACTACCGACGTTAAACTTACTGGCCTATAATTTCCCGGATTACTTTTCGATCCTTTTTTAAACAATGGAACAACATGAGCCACTCTCCAATCCTCCGGCACCTCACCTGTAGACAGTGACATTTTAAATATTTCTGCCAGGGCCCCTGCAATTTCAACACTAGTCTCCTTCAAGGTCCGAGGGAACACCCTGTCAGGTCCCGGGAATTTATCCACTTTAATTTTCCTCAAGACAGCAAGGACCTCCTCCTTTTCGATCTGTACAGTTTCCATGATCTCACTACTTGTTTCCCTTAATTCCATAGACTTCATGCCAGTTTCCTTAGTAAATACAGACGCAAAAAACCAATTTAAGATCTCCCCCATTTCCTTTGGTTCCGCACATAGCCGACCACTCTGATCTTCAAGAGGACCAATTTTATCCCTTACAATCCTTTTGCTCTTAATATACCTGTAAAAGCTCATTGGATTATCCTTCACTTTGACTGCCAAGGCAACCTCATGTCTTCTTTTAGCCCTCCTGATTTCTTTCTTAAGTATTTTCTTGCACTTTTTATACTCCTCAAGCACCTTATTTACTCCCTGCTTCCTATACATGTCATACAACTCCCTCTTCTTCTTTATCAGAGTTGCAATATCCCTTGAGAACCAAGGTTCCTTATTCCTATTCACTTTGCCTTTAATCCTGACAGGAACATACAAATTCTTCACTCTCGAAATTTCTCCTTTGAAGGCTTCCCACCTACCGATCACATCCTTGCCAGAGAACAACCTGTCCCAATCCACGCTTTTTAGATCCTTTCTCATTTCTTCAAATTTGGCCTTTTTCCAGTTAAGAACCTCAACCCTAGGACCAGATCTATCCTTGTCCATGATCAAGTTGAAACTAATGGAGTTATGATCACTGGAACCAAAGTGTTCCCCTACACAGACTTCTGTCACTTGTCCTAAGTCGTTTCCTAACAGGAGATCCAATATTGCATCCCCTCTAGTTGGTCCCTCTATATATTGATTTAGAAAACTTTCCTGAACACATTTTACAAACTCTAAACCATCTAGACCCCTAACAGTATGGGAGTCCCAATCAATATATGGAAAATTAAAATCCCCTACCACCACAACTTTATGTTTCCTGCAGTTGCCTGCTATCTCTCTGCAGATTTGCTCTTCCAATTCTCGTTGACTATTGGGTGGTCTGTAATACAATCCCACTAATGTGGCCATACCTTTCCTGTTTCACAGCTCCACCCATAAGGACTCAGTAGACAAGCCCGCTAATCTGTGCAGCCTGAGCACTGCTGTAATATTTTCCCTAACAAGCAATGCTACTCCCCCACCTTTCATTCCTCTGCCTCGATCACATCTGAAACATCCGAAACCTGGAATATTAAGCTGCCAGTCCTGCCCCTCCTGTAGCCAAGTTTCACTAATTGCTATAACGTCAAAATTCCACATGTCAATCCACACCCTCAACTCATCCACCTTCCCCGCAATACTCCTAGCATTGAAATATATACACCTCAGAAGATTTTTAGCACCACTCACAACCTTTCTATTAGCGGATTTGCTTGAACTTTTAACATCATTTATTTTCACCCCAGCCACACTGTCAGCTCTGGCACTCTGGTTCCCATCCCCCTGCAAATCTAGTTTAAAGCCTCCCCAATAGCATTAACAAACCTCCCTGAAAGGATATTGGTCCACCTGCAGTTCAAGTGTAACCCGTCTCTCTTGTACAGGTCCCACCTGCCCCAGAAGAGGTCCCAATTATCCTGAAATCTGAAACCCTGCCCCCTACACCAGTTCCTCAGCCACTTGTTCATCCTCCAGAGCATCCTATTCCTACCCTCACAGGCATGTAGCACAGGTAGCAATCCTGAGATTACCACCCTCGAGGTCCTGCTTTTCAACTTCCTACCAAGCTCTCTATACTCACTCTCCAGGACCTCCTCACTCTTCCTTGCTATGTGATTGGTACCGATGTGCACCACGATATATGGCTGATCACCCTCCCACTTCAGAATGTCATGCAATCGATCAGAGACATCCTTGACCCTGGCACCTGGGAGGCAACAAACCATCCTGGATTCTCTGTCAGGACCACTGAACCTCATATATGCACCTCTAACTATCGAGTCCCCTATCACTACCGCTCTCCTCTTTTCCCCCCTCCCTTCTGCACTGCAGAGCCAGACTCAGTGCCAGAGATCCAGCTACTGCAGCTTGTCCCAGGTAAGTCATCCCCTCCAACAGTGTCCAATGCGGTATACTTGTTGTTGAGGGGGATGGCCACAGGGGAACCCTGCTCTGCCTGCCCTTTCCTCTTCCCTCGCCTGACAGTGACCCAATTTCCTGTCCTCAGCTCCTTTGGCGTAACTACCTCCCTGTAGCTACTATCTATAATCTCCTCATTCTCCCGAATGATCCGCAGGTCATCCAGCTCCTGCTCCAGTTCCCTAACGCGGTTTGTTAGGAGCTGCAGCTGGATGCACTTCTTGCAGGTGTCGTTGTCAGGGACACCGGAGGGCTCCCTGACTTCCCACATCCTGCAAGAGGAGCATTCCAACATCCTGCCTGGCATTCTCTCTACGCTAGACAATCTGAATAAAAAACTTACCGGAACCTACCCTGGCCTCTGCCTGTTCTCGCCGAAGCCTGTTGAGCCAAAGCCGTCCCACTCTGACTCAGTCCACTCCGACGATGGCCGCTGTATATGGTGGTCTGCTTCTAAACCTTGGCGCGCTACGTCACGCACCTGCGCAGTGCAGACCCTTCTCCCCGAGCAGTGTTTAAGAAAAAAAAAACAATTTTTTTCTACCCGAATTCTTCCACTCCCTTCTTCAGCTGCTTGCTTCGACTGAAACAAGAACCGTTGTAATTTTCTCTTTTTAAACCTTGGCGCGTTATGTCACGTGCCTGCGCAGTGCAGACCCTTCTCCCTGAGCAGTGTTTAAGAAAAAAAAATGACTTTTTCTACTCGAATTCTTCCACTCCCTTCTTCAGCTGTTTGCTTCGACTGAAACCAGGATGTCCTGGTTTCAAAAGTATTAAGACAAGGGAAGAGATTAATGAATTATAGTGATGATCTTTGCATCCTCACTACCCACAGGAGCAGTGGTAGATGATTGAAGAGTGGCAAATGTTATTCATTTGTTCAAGAAAGGTAATAGGAAATTATAGACCAGTGAATTTTATGGCATGGTAGTGGTGGGCAAACTATTGGAGAGGATTCTTTGAGTACTTATGAACATTTGGAGAAGTATAGTCTGATTAGGGCTAGTCAGATGAGGAAGCAGAGGGTGGGTTAGTAAGTTTGCTGATGACACAAAAGTTGGGGGTGTTGTGGATAATCTGGAGGATTGTCAGGGGTTACAGTGAGGTGTCAATAGAACGCAGAACTGGGCTGAGAAGTGGCATATGGAGATAAATGTGAAGTGGTTCATTTGGTAGGTTAAATTTGAAGACAGAGTGTAGTATTAATGGTAAGACTCTGCAGTATGGAGGATCAGAGAGATCTTGGGGTCCGTGTCTGTAGGACACTCAAAACTGCTGCGCAGGTTGACTGTTGTTATGAAGGGGTATGGTGTGATGGCCTTCATCAACTGTGGGATTGAGTTCAAGAGCCATGAGGTAATGTTAAAGCTATAATAAGACCTCAGTTAGACCCCACTTGGAGTACTGTGTTCATTTCTGGTCACCTCACTACAGGAAGGATGTGGATGTGGAGATTTACAAGGATGTTGCCTGTATTGGAAAGCATGCTTTATGAGAACAGGTTGCGTGAACTTGGCCTTTTCTCCTTGGAGCATCAGAGGATGAGAGGTGTATAAGATGATGAGAGGCATTGATCGTGTGGATAGCCAGAGGCTTTTTCCCAGAGCTGAAATGGCTAACTTAAGGGGATATAGTTTCAAGGTTCTTGGAAGTAGGTTCAAGGGGAAGGTCAGAGGTAAATTTTTTACACAGAGTGGTGGGTGCATGGAATGTGCTTCCAGTGACTGTGGTAGAAGTGGATACAATGGGTTCTTTTAAGATACTCTTAGATAGGTACATGGAGCTTAGAGAAATAGAGGGCTATGCGGTAGGGAAATTCTAGGCAGTTTCTAGAGTAGGTTACATGGTTGGCACAACATTGTGGGCTGAAGGGCCTGTAATGTGCTGTAGTTTTCTATGTTCTATGATCAATATAGCTTTGTGAAGAGCACATCATGCTTCGTAAGCCTGATTATATTCTATACAAAACATATTGCTGAAGGCAGAGCAGTAGAGCGGTAGGTTTGGACTTTAGTAAAGCATTTGACAAGGTTCCCCATAGTATTCTGAAATTCAAGAAACGTGATCCAGAAAACTTCCATTCAGAATTGGCATGTCCGCAGAATCAGAGGGTGGTATTAGATGGAGTATTTTCTGCCTTGTGGTTGGTAACCAGTAATGTTCTGTAAGGATTTGTTCTGGGATCCCTGCTCTTTGTAATTTTTATAAATGACTTGGATGGCGTGACCTGGGCGGTGGGATCTTTGATGGATACTGCCTTCTTGTGGCAGAGTTCCATGTAAATGCACTCAATGTTGAGGAGGGCTTTGCCTGTGATGGACTTGGCTGTATCCACCACTTGCTGTAGCCTTTTCTGTTCCTGGGACTCCTGCCTTTTCTCCACTTATATCTGCAACTGATGTACATCCTGCTGTGTTCACCTTCACTATCCACAGCTCCACCGATTTCTGTGTCATCTGCAAACTTATTAATTAGCCCATCTACATTTTTTTGCCCCAACTCATTTATAAGTACAAGCTCCCTGACTGATCGCTGACATCGCTGGTCACAGATCTGCAGTTAGAATAACACTCCTTCACTCTGTCTTCTAAGCCCAGCCTATCAACTTGCACAGCAGCTTTGAGGGATCTGTCAGCTTCCTATTCCTCTGTCCTCCTCATCATGGATGCAAAATCCAGGGGTATGATAAAGCGTCATGACTCCACATTTTTGAAGAGATAAGGAATATGATTGATGAAAGAAGATTAGTGGATGTTGTCTGCATGGACTTTGGTATGGCATTAGATGAAGTCTGTTTGATGCAGTGATCCAGACGAGTAACATGCATGAGAACCAAACCGACCTGGTAGATTGATTACAAAATTGTTTGGGCAAATGATGCCTTGTTGTCAAGGGTATCCACTGACCTTGTGTCTGGAATGCATTGCTTTCAGTCCCTGATTAGACTAAGGCTTTGATAAGGTTTGGAGCTGGTGATCTGGTTATTCGTAAGTGTGAGTGGACAACGCTATCAATAGCATATTCCATCGCTTTGCTGATGATTAAGAGTAAACACTAAGTAGTGGATTCGATTTGTCCTGCTTAATGTAGACACTACACATCTGGGTAATTTTCCACATGGTCACTCTGGTAACTGTACTGGAACAGTTTGCCTAGTTTCCAGGTAGTCCTGGAGCACTGATCTCATTACTGTAGCTGAGATGTTATCTAATCCCTCACCATTTTAATGAATCCAGTGCTCAGCAATTTTGTGATACCTACTTTGTGTCATACGATGAAGATCTCAGGAAGAAGTCAGGATGGATCATATCATATGGTCAACAGCTAAGCTACTATTGTGAACTCTTCAGCATTAGAATCTTAGAAGCCATTGGAGTCTACTACACGTGGGAAGCCATCGGAGTTTACAGTCCATTTATCTATGCTAACCATGATACCCTTCTACATTAATTTTGTTTGTCTACATTAGCCCTGTATCCCATCAATGCCATTATGATACAAGTAAATGTCCAAATGCTTTTTAAACATTGTAATTGTATCTAGCTCCACTACTGGCTCATGAGCTTGTTCCAGATATTTAGCACCCTCTGGAAAAGCTTGCCCTCAAATCTTTTAATTTCTCCCTCCTCACCTTAAACACTTGCCCTCCAGTTCTAGAGCCTTCTACCCTGGAAGAAAGATTCTGACTGCCTATGAATCAATTTACCAATTTGACTCTTCTGTTCAGTGCTTTTGACTGTGGAGGCACACCTACCAACTGCCTATCCTATCCAGCCTGTATCACTACTTAGAGTGCTATGGACTTAGACCCTGAGGTTCTGCACATCAAATTTTTTAAGATCCCAATCATTACTCTTTCTGTCTCAATAGAATTGGATCTTCCAAGCTACATTACCAGCACTTGTCTGGATTAAATCCTATCTGCCATCGGACCACCAAATTTTCAGCTCATCTGTATTCTTGGACAACTACTTTCACCATCTAGACTCCACCAACTTTTGTGTTGTCTGCATATTTATCAGTCGTAACCCACTCTAAGTTCTCATCCAAGTATATAACAAACAATAAAGGTTACAGCATTTTGGATCCTGTTTGCCTCAACCAACTGAACCAGTGTATCAGCAGGGACTTGGTGAAAGCTTTTCCCAGATCCATCTTATTGGTTGTTTAAATACAGCCCATGAGACTTCGTGGGATTTGCATTTCACTATTGTTAGTGCAGACAAATCTAAAGGTTTATTAACCAGTGGGTTATATATAAATTTGCAAGTAAAGACGCTGCAATAACAATAGATTGTTAGGACAATTTCCATGGTTTGGAATGGGAGTTGCATGCCATTCATTAGCTGTAGCTTTATTTCTCACAATACATTTGTTTTTTAACAGAGTACACAATATTATGACAAGAGGTGGTCGTGTGAGCTTTTTATCTTGGTTTGGGTCAGCACATGTATAATACTAACAAGGCGTCTCTTACCTCCACGTTATTGTGACTTGTTACACAAGGCAGCAGCACACCTGGGTTGTTGGCAGAAAGTAGATCCTACACTCTGTTCCAATGTGCTTCAGCATCCGTAAGTAACTTTTAAAATATCCAGTGATGCATTTCTTGTTTTTATGAAGTATCTTTTTTGATGGAATATTTACTAGGGCCGTACCTTCTTGCATTTTATTCAGATTTGATGTGTTAATCTGAAAATGCAGTTTCATAACCATGAACGTAGTCTAATTTAGATAAGAACTGAAAGTTTTATGTCTAAACAAACTGATAAGTTATTCCAACAATGTGGAATAGGAATGAGAACTTATTACATTTCTAAAGTGTTCTATTAAATGAGAACAATAATGAAAATTATATGACAAGAAATTTGGAGGAAGGCATTATAGAACTAAGATCATCTTGAAGCTTTTGTAGAGTCACAGAGGCAGAGAAATACAGTACATAAACAGGCCCTTTGGCCCATCTAGTCCACGCTGAAACCATTTAAACGACCTACTCCCATTGACCTGCACGAGGACCATAGCCTTCCATACCCCTACTGTCCACGTACCTATCCAAATTTCTCTTAAACATTGAAATTGAGCTCACATGCTTCACATGTGCTGGCAGCTCATTCCACATTCTCACAACCCTCTGCGTGAAGAAGTTTCCCCTTATGTTTCCCTTAAACTTTTTGCCTTTCACCCTTAACCCATAACCTCTATTTGTAAGGTAAAGGAAACAAGAAGGGTAGTTATGGAAAGTATGACAATTAAAGAAGAGGAAATACTGGCACTTTTAAGGAATATAAAAGTGGATAAGTCTCTGGGTCCGGACAAGATATTCCCTAGGACCTTGAGGGAAGTTAGTGTAGAAATAGCAGGGGCTATTTGAAATATTTCAAATGTTATTAGAAACAGAGATGGTGCCTGAGGATTGGCGTATTGCTCATGTGGTTCCATTGTTTAAAAAGGGTTCTAAGAGTAAACCTGGCAATTATCGGCCTGTGAGTTTGACGTCAGTGGTGGGTAAATTGATGGAAAGTATTCTTAGAGATGGCATATATAATTATCTGGATAGACAGGGTCTGATTAGGAACAGTCAATATGGATTTTTGCGTGGAAGGTCATGTTTGACGAATCTTATTGAATTTTTTGGTGAGGTTACTAAGAAAGTTGACGAGGGTAAAACGGTAGATGTTGTCTATATGGACTTCAGTAAGGCCTTTGACAAGGTTCCACACAGAAGGTTAGTTAGGAAGGTTCAATCGTTAGGCATTAATATGGAAGTAGTAAAATAGATTCAGCAGTGGCTGGATGGGAGACGCCAGAGAGTAGTGGTGGATAACTGTGGAGGACGGTGTGTAGCGGTGTGCCTCAGGGATCTGTACTGGGTCCAATGTTGTTTGTAATATATATTAATGATCTGGATGATGGGGTGATAAATTGGATTAGTAAGTATGCAGATGATACTAAGGTAGGTGGAGTTGTGGATGATGAGGTAGGCTTTCAAAGCTTGCAGAGAGATTTAGGCCAGTTAGAAGAGTGGGCTGAAAGATGGCAGATGGAGTTTAATGCTGAAAAATGTGAGGTGCTACATTTTGGTAGAACTAATCAAAATAGGACATACATGGTAAATGGTAGGGCATTAAAGAATGCAGTAGGACAGAGGGACCTAGGAATAATGGTGCATAGTTCCCTGAAGATGGAATCTCATGTGGATAGGGTGGTGAAGAAAGCTTTTGGTATGCTGGCCTTTATTAACCAGAACATTGAATATAGGAGTTGGGATGTAATGTTGAATTTGTATAAGGCATTGGTAAGGCCAAATCTGGAGTATTGTGTACAGTTCTGGTCACCGAATTATAGGAAAGATGTCAATAAAATTGAGAGAGTACAGAGGAGGTTTACTAAAATGTTGCCTAGGTTTCATCTCCTAAGTTACAGAGAAAGGTTGAACAAGTTAGGTCTTTATTCTTTGGATCGTAGAAGGTTGAGGGGGGACTTGATAGAGGTGTTTAAAATTATGAGGGGGATTGATAGAGTTGACGTAGTTAGACTTTTTCCATTGAGAGTAGGGAAGATTCAAACAAGAGGACATGGGTTGAGAGTTAGAGGACAAAAGTTTAGGGGTAACATGAGGGGGAACTTCTTTACTCAGAGAGTGGTAGCTGTGTGGAACGAGCTTCCAGCAGAAGTGGTTGAGGCAGGTTCTATGTTGTCGTTTAAAGTTAAATTGGATAGATATATGGACAAGGAAAAGAATGGAGGGTTATGGGCTGAGTGCAGGTCGGTGGGACTAGGATAGGGTAAGAGTTCGGCACCGACTAGAAGGGCTGAGATGGCCTGTTTCCGTGCTGTAATTGTTATATGGTTATAGTCCCACCTAACCTGTGGGAAAAGCCTGCTTGCATTTACCCTGTGTATACCCCTCATAATTTTGTACACCTTTATCAAATCTTCTATGTTCTAAAGAACACTGTCCTATTCTGTTCAATCTTTCTTTATAACTCAAGTCCTCCAGTCCCCACAACAGCCTTGCAATTTTTTTTCTGCACTTTTTCAACCTTATTTACATTTTTCCTGCAGGTAGGTGACTAAAACTGCACACAATACTCCAAATTAGGCCTCACCAATGTCCTGTAAAACTTCAACATAACATCCCATTTCCTGTACTCACTGCTTTAATTTATGAAGGCCAATATGCCAAAAGCTTTCTTAATGACCCTATCTACCTGTGATGCCCCTTTCAGTTAATTATGTACCTATGTTCCAGATCCCTTTGTTCCTCCACACTCCTCAGTGCCATATTGTTCACTGTTGGACCTATTGAAGTGCAAAACCTCACACTTGTCTGCATTAAATTCTATCTGCCAAAAGTCATTCTAATGATAATACACAGATAATGCAATTATAGTTATGATATTACAGGAAGGATGCAGAAGCTTTGGAAAGGATGCAGAAGAGGTTCACCAGGATGTTACCAGCTATGGAGGTTATAAGCTTAACACACTTAGATTGTTGGAGGCTAAGGAGCAAACTGATAGAAATGTTTAAAAATATGACAGGGTAGACAGTCAGATTGTTTTTCCCAGGGTAGAAATGTAAAATACTACAAGACTTGCATTTAAAGTGAAGGGGGAAAGTTTAAGGAGATGTGCTGTACAAGTTATTTTACATCGAGAGTTGCAGGTGACTGGAATGGAAGTGGTGTTTAAGAGGCTGTTAGACAACTGGAATGGAGCGATATGGATCATGTTTAATTCTGCATCATATTCAGCACAGACATTGTGGGCCAAAGGAGTTGCTCTGTGTCAAAATCAAAGTACATATATGTCACTGTATACTACCTTGAGATTCATTCTCTTGCAATCATTTACATGAAAATAAATAATGATGTATAATAGAGCAGATTGTTAATGAAGATCTAATTTTGAAATAGTCACTGAAATGAATGGTGGTTATTTTTGACTTTGAAGAACTATTTCAAGGACTACCCATCATTACATTGCTTTTATATTTTTCTAGCTGGTCAGAAGAGTACATGTGGCCACAGGGAGTGTTAGTAAAACATAATAAGAATGTATACAAAGCCATGGGAAATTATAATGTGGCAATCCCTTCAGATGTTTCGCACTTCAGATTTTATGTAAGTATTGTTTAACATTTCAGGGGAATTTTCAAATTTTATGATTGTAATAACTATCTTTGTTATCATTTGATTTTAAGAATTCTTGACATCGGATTTTAAATATGGATTGTTATTGACTGAAATTCAAAGCTACTAAATCTAACTCGGAAGAACATTTAGTTAAATTAACATTTATTTGAAAGTATGTATTTAAGAAGTTGTTTATAACTGCATTATCTCAAAGTCATTGTCGTTTAAAATGTGACTTGTGCGCTGTATGGTAATTAGTGGCTAGTAGCTGTCAGTGTGCAAATTCTGCATAGCAGTAATTCCATACATCCTGATGTTAAGTGATCTAAATTCATAATGAGATTACTAATTGCAATTGATGACATTCAGTAATTGAAAATCAAGCAAGTATTGCACATCTATGCATGTAATTGGTTTATTATTGTGCATATACTGAAATGAGACTGAGAAGCTTTGAGTGTTGGCCATCCACACAGATCATTCCAGAGATAAGTGCATCAAGGTAGAAAGGGAAAAACAATGAATGAATGCAGAAAATAATGTTACAGTCACAAAAGTGCAGTGCAACTCGATAAAAGGTGGTGCGCGGGCCATGATGAGGAAGATTGAAAGATCAACAGGTAATCTTTAAACTCTTGATCTTTCAATCCATTCAAGGGTCTTATAGCAACATAACAATCCTTGAGCCTGATGGCATGTATTTTCAAGCAATGGTACCTTCTGTCCAATCGAAGTGGGGAGAAGGGAGAATGACTGGTGTGTGGGGGTGGGGTGGAGTGCCTTTGATAATGTTGTCTGTTTTCCTGATGCAGTAGGAAGTGTAGACAGAGTCACTGGAGGAGATGCTGATTAGAACATAGAACAGTACAGCATTCCTTGCACTAGGTTATTGAGAGAAGTGAGAGAAGAGCTTGCTGGGACTTTGACTAATATCTTCATCTCCTCTAGCCACAGGCAAGGTCCTGGAGGACTGGCGAGTAGCTAATATTGTTCCATAGTTCAAGAAGGGAACCAGGGATAGTCCTGGAAACTATAAACCAATGAGTCTCATGTCATTGGGAGGGAAGTTACTGGAGAGAATTCTTAGGACTAGGATTTATGAGAATTTGGAAAACCATGGCCTAATTAGGAAAAGCCAGCATGGCTTTGTGCTGGGGCACCAAGGTAGCACAGCAGTTAGTGCAATGCTATTGTAGTTCAGAGTGTCAGAGTTCATTTCTAATGTCATATGTAGGGAGTTTGTACATCCTTCCCATGAATGCGTGAGTTTTCTCCAGGTGCTCTGGTTTTCTCCCACAGTCCAAAGACGGGTTAAGTAGTAGGGTTAATTGGTCATTGTAAATTGTCCCATGATTAGGCTAGGGTTAAATAGGTGGGTTGTGAGGCTTGTAGGGGCAGAAGAGACTATTCCGCATGGTATCTCTAAATAAATTAGATAAGTAAATCGTGATTGCAGACTGCAGAGTCTGCAGAGAGATATAGATAGGTTAGCTGAGTGGGCAAGGGTCTGGCAGATAGAGTACAATGTTGATAAATGCAAGGTCATCCACATTGGAAGGAATAATGCTGTTCATAGAAACACACATCAAAGTTGCTGGTGAACGCAGCAGGCCAGGCAGCATCTCTAGGAAGAGGTACAGTCGACGTTTCGGGCCGAGACCCTTTGTCCTGACGAAGGGTGTCGGCCCAAAACGTCACCTGTACCTCTTTCTAGAGATGCTGCCTGACCTGCTGCGTTCACCAGCAACTTTGATGTGTGTTGCTTGAATTTCCAGCATCTGCAGAATTCCTCGTGTATGCTGTTCATAGACTTCAGTTCAGCATTCAACACAATCATTCCTCAGAAACTGATTGGAAAGCTGAGCCTACTGGGCCTGAACACCTCCCTCTGCAGCTGGATCCTAGACTTCCTGACTGGGAGACCTCAGTCAGTCTGAATTGGAAGCAGCATCTCCAACACTATCACACTAACCATGGGGTCCCGCAGGGCTGTGTGCCTAGTCCACTGCTGTTCACTCTGCTGACCCACAACTGTGCTGCAACACACAGCTCGAACCACATCATCAAGTTCGCCGATGACACGACCGTGGTGGGTCTCATCAGCAAGAACGATGAGTCAGCATACGGAGAGGAGGTGCAGCGGCTAACGGACTGGTGCAGCGCCAACAACCTGTCTCTGAATGTGAACAAAACAAAAGAGATGGTTGTTGACTTCAGGAGGTCACAGAGCGACTACTCTCCGCTGAACATTGACGACTCCTCTGTAGAGATCGTTAAGAGCAGCAAATTTCTTGGTGTTCACATGGCGGAGAATCTCACTTGGTCCCTCAACACCAGCTCCATAGCAAAAAAAGCCCAGCAGTGTCTCTACTTTCTGCGAAGGCTGAGAAAAGTCCATCTCCCACTCCCCATCCTCACCACATTCTACAGAGGATGTATCGAGAGCATCCTGAGCAGCTGCATCACTGCCTGGTTCAGAAATTGCACCATCTCGGATCGCAAGACCCTGCAGTGGATAGTGAAGTTAGCTGAGAAGATCATCAGGGTCTCTCTTCCTGCATTACAGACTTTTACCCCACGCGCCCCTCATACAAACTCTTCTCCCTCCTGCCATCTGGCAAAAGGCACCGAAGCATTTGGGCTCTCACGACCAGACCATGTAACAGTTTCTTCCCCCCAGCCATCAGACTCTTCAATACCCAGAGCCTGGACTGACACCAACCTACTGCCCTCTACTGTGCCTATTGTCTTGTTTATTATTTATTGTAATGCCTGCACTGTTTTGTGGACTTTATGCAGTCCTGGGTAGGTCTGTAGTATTTGTGTTGTTTTTACGTAGTTCAGTGTAGTTTTTGTATTGTTTCATGTAGCACCATGATCCTGAAAAACATCTCGTTTTTACTGTGTACTGTACCAGCAATTACGGTCGAAATGACAATAAAAAGTGACGACTTGAAAAAATGAAATAGCAGATCATTATTTAACTGGCAAAAAAATTGCAGCATGCTGCCTTGCAGAGGGACTTGGGAGTGCATGTGCATGAATCACAAAAGGTTGGTTTGCAGGTTCAACAGGCTATCAAGAAGGTAAATGTAATGTTGGCCTTCATTGCTAGAGGGATTGAATTTAAGATCAGGGCAACTATGCAGGGTACTGGTTTGGCTTCGCCTGGAGTACTGCGTACAGTTCTGGTCTCCTTACTTGAGGAAGGATATACTGGCTTTGGAGGCAGTGCAGAGGAGTTTCTCCAGGTTGATTCCAGAGATGAGGGGGGTTAGATTATGAGAAGAGACTCAGTCGTGTGGGACTGTACTCACTGGAATTCAGAAGAATGAGAGGAGATCTTATAGAAACGTGTAAAATTATGAAAGGGATAGATAAGATCACAATCAATGGGCCTGCAGTTGAGGGTGAATAGTTTCAAGTTCCTAGGTATGTACATCACCGATGTTCTCAGCTTTGTGGCAAAAGATGCACAACAACATCTCTTCAACCTCAGGTGACTGAAGAAGTTCGGCATGCGCTCCCAAATCCTCAAGTCCTTCTACAGGGGCATCATTGAGAGCATCCTGACTGGCTGTATCACCACCTGATATGAGAACTGCACCAACCTTGATCGCTAGGCACTGCAGAGAGTGGTATGGACAGCCCAGAGCATCTGTGGATGTGAACTTTCCTCCATTGAGGATATTTATCACAGCAGGTGTAGAAAGAAGGCCTGGAAGATCATCAGGGACACCAGTCACCCCAACCGTAAACTGTTTCAGCTACTTCCACCTGGTAAACGCTACTGCAGCATTAAAGCAAAGACCAACAGGCTACGGAACAGCTTCTTCCTATAAGCTATTAGACTTGTAAACTCACATGTCTGTACATTGCAGCGGAGTCATGATGCAAAGATTTTTACTCCCTCATGTTGTGGGATCGATGTAAGATTTAAATAAATTCTGGGCCGGCTGGTAGCGCAATGACATTGGCGGAGGTTCCCAGGTTCGAAACCAGTCGGGTCCGCTCCCCAGTATGCTTTCCCTCTGTGCTGGGTTGAGTGTCAAGATCGCAATTCGACCTCGTAAGGTAAAGGGAAAAATACTGCAAAAATGTCTGTGTGAGGAGTGGTGTGCCACTCAGTCAATCAGTCTGTCTCTCTCTCTTCTCTCTCCCCCCTCTCTCCCCCCTCCTCCCCCCCTCTCCCCCCCTCTCCCCCCCTCTCCCCCCCTCTCCCCCCCTCTCCCCCCCTCTCCCCCCCTCTCCCCCCCTCTCCCCCCCTCTCCCCCCCTCTCCCCCCCCTCTCCCCCCCCTCTCCCCCCCCTCTCCCCCCCTCTCCCCCCCTCTCCCCCCCTCTCCCCCCCTCTCCCCCCCTCTCCCCCCCTCTCCCCCCCTCTCCCCCCCCTCTCCCCCCCCTCTCCCCCCCTCTCCCCCCCTCTCCCCCCCTCTCCCCCCCTCTCCCCCCCTCTCCCCCCTCTCCCCCCTCTCCCCCTCTTCCCCTCTTCCCCCTCTCCCCCCTCCCCTCTCCCTCCCCCTCTCTCCCTCTCCCCCCCTCTCCCTCTCCCCCCACCTTGTAAAAGCCATGAAAAAGACATCATCTGGATGCACGCACACAGGCACACGCCAAAAAAAAAGATTTAAATAAGTTCTACCTGGGCCGGCTGGTGGTGCAATGACATCAGCGCCAGACTCTGGAATGAAGGTTCCCAGGTTCAAATCCAGTCGGGGCCGCTCCCAAGTACGCTTTCCATCCGTGCTGGGTTGAGTGTCGGGATCGCAACTTGACCTCACAAAATAAACGGAAAAAGTACTGGGAAATGTCTGTGTGAGGAGTGTCATGCCACACAGTCCCTCTCTCGCTCCGCGTCTTGTAAAGGCATGAAAAAGACATCGTCCGCCAACATCACACACACACGCACACGCAGACGCACACGACTAGAACTAGGAGACATAGTCTCAAGATTCAGGGGAGTAGATTTAGGACGGAGATGAGGAGGAACTGCTTTTCCCAGAGAGAAGAGAATCCGTGGAATTCTCTGCCCAATGAAGCAGTGGAGACTACCTCAGCAAATGTACCTAAGACAGGGTTGGATAGATATTTGCATAGTAGAGGAAGTAAGGGTTATGGGGAAATGGCAGGTAGGTGGACTGAGCTGGCTTGTCACAGAAGACAGAAGGTAGTGGTCAAAGGGAACTTCACATATTTCTCAATCTGGTCAGCCGGTGATATTGGTGTGATCGTAATTGGGTGAATGTGTTTCTGTCCCTTTTTGAACTACAGGGCCAAAGTTAATATCGAAGTTGTATTCTTGAGACATGGGACAGTAGATACTTGAATCTGGAGCAAAACAACAAAACTGTTGGAGAAAACTAGTGAGTAAGCAGCATCTATGGAGGCAAAAGAATAGTCAACGTAATCAGAACTGATGCTGCTTGACTCACTGATCCTCTAGAAGTTTATGCTTTGATTTTTGTTTTTAAGTTTCTTTTTATTATATCTTGCAATATTTCTGTTGATTTTATGTCCATGTTGCATGCTGGAAGGTTTAATCATGATGGTATAAACAGAATTAAGCCATTCAGCCCATCAAATCTGCTCCATCATTCAATCATTGTTTTTTTTAAAACAACCCCATACTCCTGTTTTCTCCCTGTAACCTCTTTGCCCATCAAGAAAGTCCTAGATAGAGTGGACATGCAGAGGATGTTTACAATCGTGAAAGAGTGTAGGACCAGAGGGCATAGCCTCAGAATACAAGGATATCCCTTTAGAACAGATATGAGGAGGAATTTATTTAGCCAGAGGGTGGTGAATCTGTGCAATTCATTGCCACAGAGGGGTGCGGAGGCACAGTTGATAGGTTCTTGATTAGTAAAGGTTGCAGGGAGAAGACGGGAGAATGGGAGTGAGAGGGAAACTAGATCATCCATGATTGAATGGTGGAGCAGACTTGATGGGCCCAATGGCCTAATTCTGCTCTTATGTCTTTTGGTCTTGTTAATCTCTGCCTTAATACACCCAAAGACTTATACACACCCCTCTGTGGCAAGAAGTTCCACAGATTCACCACCCTCTGGCTGAAGAAATTTCTTCCCATCTCAGTTTTAAAAAAATGTCCCTATATTTAGACCCTATGTTTGTGCATCTGAACTCTCCTAGCAATGTCAATATCCTCTCTGCATCCATCCTATCCAGACCGTTTAGGTTTTAATGAAATTCCACTCTCTTCCCCCCCCCCCCCCATTCTTCTGAATTTCTTAAGACATCAAACACTCCTCATATGTTACATCCTCCATTCCTGGGATCATTCTTGTAAACATCTTCTAAACCCTCTCCAGTTTCAAAATATCTTCTTGGATATGGGGCCTAAAGATTGTATACAATATTCTAAATGTGATTAGACCAACACATAATAAAGTCTCAACACTACGTCCTTGCTTAATGTTCAGGTCCTTTCAATATGAATGGTACATTGCATGTGCTTCATTTACTCTCACTTTAACGTTTAAGTTAAACTTAAGATACTCCTGAACTACGACTCCCAAGTCCCTTTGTAGCCCTGATTTCTGAATTCTCTCCCCATTTTAAAAAAAAGTCTACACCTATAATTGTACTACCAAAGAGCATAATCCCACACTTTTTTATGCTGTATTCCATCTGCCACTTCTTTGCCCAGTCTCCCAATCTGACCAAGCCCTTCTGAAAACTCCCTGCCCTTGTGTTACTCGCTACTTGTCTCTACGCTATCTTGGTATTGCGTGCAAACTTGCTGCAATGTAATGTATACAGGGAAAAGTTGCAGTCCTAACACTGGCCCCTGTAGAACTCCAAAAGTCACTGGTGCCATACTGACAAGAACCCCTTCATACCCAGTCTCTGCCTTCTACCAGTCAACGAAATTTCTATCCATGCTAGTACCTTGGCTCTAGCACCATGGGCTGTTATTTTCTGTAGCAGCCTCGTGCTTTGTGTGCAGCACCTTCCCAAAAGCCGCCTGCAAAATCAAATAAATAATGTCCACCAACTCATTTTTGATTAACCTCCTTGTTACATCCTCAAAGAATTCCAACAGATATGTCAGGCAAGGTCTTCCCTTGGTAAATTTGGGTGAAGTCAGCAAGGTTTTATCATGTATTTCCAAATACTCCAAGTTTTCATTGTTAATCATGGCCTCTTAGTGACTGCTTCCAAATGATATCTTCATTCTGAGATGTAACTCGCTAGGGTTTAGAAGAATGCGGGAGGATCTCATTGAAACGTACCGAATGTTGAAACCACTAGATAGGGTGGATGTGGAGCGCATGTTTCCAATGGTGGGGGTATACAGAACTGGAAGGCACAGCCTCAGAATTGAGAGGCAACCTTTTAAAACAGGTAAGGAGGAATTTTTTTAGCCAGAGAGTAGTAAATCTGTGGAAATCTCTGCCATAGACTGCAGTGGAGGCCAAGTCCATGCATATATTTAAAGCAGAAGTTGATCATTTCCTGCTTGGTCAGGGCATGAAAGGTATGGCGAGAAGGCAGGTGTATGGAGTTGAGTGGAATCTAGGATCAGCCTTGTTGGAACGGAGGAGCAGACTCGGTGGGCTGAATGGACTAATTCTGTTCCTGTGCCTTCTGGTCTAAGGTAGGAGAATGGTGTAGAAAGGGATAATCGATCAGCTGTCATGGAATAACAGAGCAGACTCAATGGAATGAATGGCCTAGTTCTGCTCCTATGTCTTATGGAAGCCTATAGTATGATTGAAGTTTACTCTACACCTGACTTTTTGTCAAATTTTGTTGTGTTTTTATCTCTTTGCAGTTTTTCTTCAATAAACCATTGAGGATCCTGAATATCCTTATAATTATAGAAGGACTCGTCATCCTCTATCAGTTGTACTCGTTAATACGTTCTGAAAAGTGGCATCAAACAGTATCGCTGGCGTTGATTCTCTTCAGTAATTATTATGCCTTCTTTAAGCTACTGCGAGACAGAATAGTCCTGGGAAAAGCGTATTCATATTCTGCAAGTGGGAATTCAGAGAGTAAAGTCAACTAGATATTTTGTCACGTATCCCCCAATATTTGTTAAAATGATTAAGCTTTGTATTTTTTGTTACTGTTGTTTTCATGTAACTTGCATTAAAATATTTTTATATGTCAAATAGCCATTATGCATTGTTTTTCATGTTTGATGTTTGTAAGATTCCAGCATTGACCTTGGTAAATGAAAATTTTTAAAAACTGCTGATGTTGGAAAACCTGAAGTAAACACACACAATGCTAGAACCACTCAAGTCAGGTACCATTAAGTGATGCTCTCTTTCCGTGATGCTACCTGACCACTAGAACCCCCCAAGAGTTGAAAGCATTTCAGTGACCTAGCCATAGTTACTCCGACACAGATGACCTTACAAATTTCACAGACACCTTGTGGCTCATGTCTGAGGTGGTGGGGCCACAGTCTGACATAGACCTTACGCACAAGTCACTCTTTACCATATCAGTCCCAGGGTATGTCTTGGTAACACACCAAAGGAGTAAAGGGACAGTATACATATTGAAAGGAGTTCCCCTTGATGTCCTCAGCACTAACTCCAGGTACCGTGGAGTTTTATGACACCACATACAAGTAAACGTGATGATTACCACCTCCTGGCCTTCAATATTGAGCAGCGCTAGAGGAAAAAAAGCATGAATAGGGAGGTCTGCCACTAGTACAAGAAAATCTGCAGATGCTGGAAATCCAAAGCAACACACTCAAAATGCTGGAGGAACTTAGCAGGCCAGGCAGCATCTATAGAAAAGAGTAAACAGTCTTGATGAAAGAGTAAGCAGTCCAGTCTCAGCCCAAAATGTCAACTGTTTACTCTTTAACATTGAGGCTGCCTGGTCTGCGGAGTTCCTCCAGCAATTGCGTGTGTTGCTTTTGTCTGCCACTAGTGTATATTCTTTATAAAACAGTATTGTGTAGTAAGGCTATTTGGCCCACATTGTCATACTGACCTATGTAAACCAAATCCCAATCAATCTAACCCTTCCCTCCTGCACAGCTCATATAGCCCTTCATCTTTATTGCATTCACGTGCCTAAGGGTCTCTTGTATGTCCCTATTGTATCAGCTTCTATCACCACCCCCAGCAGTGCATTCAGACACCCACCACCTTCTGTATGTTAAAAAAAACATAATAACACTGACCTCTCCCATAAACTTTTCTCCAATCTTCTTAAACAAATGCTGTTGTCCATTTGACTGCACCACCATTGACTGAGTGAGTCTCCTGCAGTGCAGAACTATCAGATGAGATCTGGGGCAGATAATGAGCAAGCCAATAACGCACAAACAGACCCTCACCCTCTTGAACTGAGCTGATGGATGCAATTATCCATAAGAATAGCCATTGTTCAGTCCTTGTGAAACAAATTTCTGCCTTCATATCAAAGGTGTTTTCTGTTACTGGATTGACACAGGGCAGAGCTCAATATCTGACAACCATGAGTAACTGTCAGTCGTCAGCAGCAGTACTAATGCACGTCTCAGCAACCTGTAACTGCATGTCTCATCAAATCTATTTTCTGTTTACAAAGGGCAGGTCAAATCCAATTTGGGTAATTTTTGCTAAATCTGTCTGCTTTTTGATGAGAGTAATAGAAGATGCTGTTCACAGGTGGTGTGGAGCGATATTTGTACAACAATATTCTGCTGAATGATGCCAAGTTTGAATTTTGCCAGGACTGATTAGCTTCAGAGCATAAGAGTTTTAGTCTAAGTATGAACCAAAAATCTATCAAAGTGTAATTAGATTCAATATGGTATCAAGTTCCTTGATAAAACTTAACCAAGCTGGTGGCGTAGTGGCATCAGCATCAGACTTCAAGGTGAGTGGTCCTGCGTATGAATCCAGCCGACTTGCATGCTTTCCATTTGTGCTAGGTTGAGCATTCAGTTAGCAACTCAGCCTCATTTTAAAAAAAACAGACAAATGCTAAAGAGACTGCAAGATTGCCGCCCAATGTGTCAAAAGGCACTGAGAGGAACAACAATAACAATAAACTCAACTAAGCCAGCTGCTAAGGTACAATAGCTTCAAGTGTAGAGCAGAGGATGGGGTTGGGATATCTGTTGATGATTGGTTCATTTCCTGATATTTAGAGCTTTTCCATCATTTACAAGGCATATCAGGGGTATAATGGACTTTTCTCCACACTTTTATGCAAGATCCCCACAAGCAACACTTAAAAAGTGCAACACCAGCCAGGATAAAACACCCTACTAACCATCCTCAGTTCATTGCTTCCATCATGGTGACTATGGTATAAAAGCACTGCAGTTGCTATGGCAATGCCTTTCAAGCCTGAAGCCTCAAGAAGGAGAAGTGCAGGGGATTGCTACTAGGGCATCACAGTTGCAAGTGATTCATGCTCTTGAGATGGGTAGAGCCATTGGCTTGTAGATCTTGAGCACAGGCTTAGAAAAAGTGAGTGGGGCAAAGAGGCTTTGATGAGAAGAAGTGGAGGCTAAGGTAGGTTTCTGGCCTGTTTCCTCCTTTATTACTGTCATAACTAATATTGTGAGAATGTGTCTAGGGTCAGTGGTATGTTCTTCATGTCAGATGTAGGAGTTCTGGGAGACCTCCAGTCTTCCTGGTAACTACAACTGCATAAAGTACATCCAGCTACAGCTCTTTACAGACCATGTCTTCGAACTGGAACTGTAGCTCATATAGGAGAATGAGGAGGTGATAGATAAGAGCTGCAGAGAGCTAGTTTCCCCTAAGTTGCAGCCTGGATCTTTCCTGGGGAAGGTATGATCTGTGCAAAAAGGATGGGTTACACCTGAACCAGAGGGGGACCAATATCCTTGTGGGAAAGTTTGCTAAAGCTTTTGGGGAGGGTTTAACCAAGTTTGGCAGGGCAGTGGAAACCAGAGTGACAAGGCAGAGGATGGGACAGTTGGTGTGAAGATGGATGCAATGTGTAGAAATACTGTGAGGAAGGATAGGCAGTTGATCTGTCAAAATGGGTTGAAGTATCAGGAACAAAGGTGATGAACTGAGAGCATGAGTCAGTACATGGAATTACAACTTTGTGGCCATTAGAGTCTCAGCTGTCGCAAGAGTAGGAATGGCTGCTGGTTGTTCTGGGCTTAAATGTTTCATAATGGAGGTAAAAGAGGTGGGAGAGTGGCATTGCTAATCAGGGATCGTATCCCTACTGCAGAGAGGAAGGATGTTGTGGAGGGATTGTCTGCTGAGTTAACGTGGATGGCAGTCAGAAACAGGAAGGAGGCAACTGCTCTAATGGGGATATTCTATGCACCCTCCCGCCCATACAACAGAGACAATGAGGAACAGATTGGAAGGCAGGTTTTGGAGGGTACAAAATAGAACAGTGTTGTCATAGGTGATTTAAATTTCCCTACTATGACTGGTACCTCCTTAGTGCAAAAGGTTTAGATGGGACAGAATTCGTTAGATGTGTCCAGGATGTAGACAAGCTGACGAGATGAGTAGCCAGACTGGATCTGGGGCTCAGCAATGAATCAGGTCAGGTATCAGATCTCTCAGGTTAGTATTTGGGAGACAGAGACCACTACTCTCTGACCTATAGCATAGTCTTAGACAGGGACAAGAGCAGAAAATATGGGAAAGCATTTAATTGAGGAAGGGTGAATATTAATGCTATTATGCAGGAAGGGCTGTAGAGAGTTACAGAGTAGCCAGGATGGGGAAGAATGGCCTTAGGGGGTAAATAGGTACATGACATATAGAATGAGGAAATCCCAAGGCATTCGCACGTATGACTAAAGTGGGAGTAGGACTGAACAGGGTTAGAAGAGGAAATGTTCCTGGAGAAGGAGGAGGAAGGGAAGGTCCTTAATGAATACTTTGTTTCATTTGTCACCAGTAAGAGGGACCTTGACGAAAGTGAGCACCACACAGAACAGGCTGATATGCTAGAACATGGTGATGTTAAGAAAGTGGAAGTGCTGGAACTTTAGAAAACATTATGATAGATAAATCCCCAGGGCCAGCTTGAATATGCCCCAGGTTCCTTTGCGACATGGGGGAAGAGATTATTGTGCCTTTAACGATGATCTTTGTGACCTCACTGGCCACATGAGTAGTACCAGAAGATTGGAGGGTGGCAGATATGGCTCCTTTGTTCAAGTAAGGGAGTAGGGATAACCTGGGGAATAAAAGACCAGACTTCAGTGATGGGCAATTTATTGGAGAGGATTCTTAGAAACAGGATTTATTTGAAGAAGCATAGTCTGATTAGGGTTAGTTGGCATGGCTTTGTGAAGGATTGACAAAGCTGCACATTGATGAAGGTAGAGCAGCGGATGTATATATGGATTTTAGTAAGGTGTTTAATAAGGTTCGCTGTGGTAGCTTCATTCAAAAAGTCTGGAGGCATAGGATCAAGGGAAATTTGGCTGTGTGGTTTCAGAATTGGCTTGCCCACAGAAGGCAGATGGTAGTTGTAGATGGAGTGTATTCTGCTGGGAGTGTTCTAGGGCACCTGCTTTTTGTGATTTTTTAAAAATATATATAAATGACTTGGATGAGGAAGTGGAAGGATGGCTTGGTAAGTTGGTGGAGTTGTGGACAGTGTAGAAGTCGGAACATTGACAGGATGCAGAGCTGGGCTGCAAAGAGGCAGATGGAGTTCTTTCTGGAGAAAGTGAAGTGATTCACTTAGGAAAGTCAAATTTGAAGGCAGAAAACAGGGTCAATGGCAGAATTCTTAACAGTTTAGAGGAACAGAGGGATCTTGGGTCAACATCCATAGATCCTTCAATGGTATCGCGAAAGTTGATCTGTATGTTAAGGGGTATGGTGTACTGGTTTTCTTTAGTGGGGGATTGAGTTAAAAAGCAGCAAGGTAATGTTGTACACACAAGGAACTCTGCAGATGCTGGAAATTCAAGCAACACACATCAAAGTTGCTGGTGAATGCAGCAGGCCAGGCAGCATCTCTAGGAAGAGGTACAGTCGAGGTTTCAGGCCGAGACCCTTCGTCAGTATAACGTGTTACACAAGGTTTCCCATGGTAGGCTCATGCCGAAGATCAGGAGACATAGGATCCAGGGAAACTTGACCTGTCTGCAGAAGGCAGAGGCTGGTCGTAGATGGTGCACGTTCTGCCTGGAGGTCAGTGGTGTTCAGCAGGGATCTGTTCTGGAACATCTGCTCTTTGTGATTTTTATAAATCATTTATTTGGATGAGGAGGCGGAAGTGTGAGTTAGTAAGTTTGCAATGACACAATGGTTGGTGGAGCTGTGGATAATGTAGAGCGTTGTTGTACTTTACAACAGGACTTTGATAGGATACAGAGCTGGGCTGAGACAGATGGAATTCAACCCAGAAAAGTGTGAAGTGATTCCCCTTCACGTTTTCTACCAGTCTGTTGTCGCCTGTACAATCTTCTATGTGGTGGTGTGCTGGGGCAATGGCATCAACATGGGCAATGCCAACAGGCTCAATAAACTGATTAGAAAGACTGGCTCTGTTATAGGAGTCAAACTGGACACACTGGAGACCGGTAGAACAATGGACCCTGTGGAAAATCCTGGCAAATCTGGACAATGTTTCTCACCCTCTGCATGCCACCTTGGCTGAACAGAGGAGCACTTTCAGTGACAGACTAAGACAACTGTGCTACCTATATGAATTTTCTTACCCTCGACCATTAGGCTCTATAATGAGTCAACTTATAGCCAGGGAAGCGATGACCCCCTCATGTTAGAGTGTTTGAAGTAACTTTTTTAAAATTCTTTCCTACTATTTTTCTAATATTTGTATATCTGTGCTCTTGTAATGCTACTGTGACACTGTAATTTCCTTTGGGATCAATAACGTATCTATCTATCTACCTATTTAATCTATCTATTCCATCCATCTAACTTATCTATCCACCATTCTTCCCTGCCATTTGACTTTCTCCTTTATTGAACAAGGGGCTCACATTGTCTATTTTTTAGTCTTCTGGTACCCTCCCAGAATCTAGCAAGTTATGAAAATTTTAATCTAATGGGTACACTGTAAACCGAGTGTGAGGTAATGCATTTTGGAAACTCAGACCGGTGTAGGACTTGGACTATGGATGGTAGGGTACGAGGGAGTATAATGGTGCTGAGGAATCTAGGAATACAAGTTTGTTGAAAGCAGTATCACAAGTAGACAGGATGGGGAAAAGGTGTTTGGCACACTAGCCATTGTCAGTCAGGGAGTTATATAAGTTTTTGGTGATGCTGCACTTGGTGAAAAGCTGCCCAACACAGTGTTTTAACCATCTTTTTTTATCTCTGGACATTAGGTCCCCAATATATTATTTACACTGTTCTTATCCAGTGTTCTTGTGTCTTGGGGGTAAAGTCTCTGGCTGTTCATTCAATTTGTGTATCTTATCATCTTGTACACCTCTTTCAAGTCAGGACGAAGGGTCTTGGCCTGAAACGTCGACTGTACTTCTTCCTAGAGATGCCGCCTGACCTGCTGCGTTCACCACCAACTTTTATGTGTGTTATTTGAAATTCCAGCATCTGCAGAATTCCTCGTGTTTCTCTTTCTAAAATGTTGTTTTAGAAAGAGAAACCTGGCACTCAACATCAGTAAGATGAAAGAGCTGATTGTGGACTTCAGGAAGGGTAAGACAAAGGAACACATATCAATCCTCAGAAAAGTCGAGAGAGTGAGCAGCTTCAAGTTCCTGGGTGTCAAGATCTGTGAGGATCTAACCTGGTCCCAACACATTGATGTAGTCATAAAGAAGGCAAGACAGCGGCTACACTTTATTAGGAGATTGAAGAGATTTGGCATGTCAACAAATACACTCAAAAACTTCTATAGTTGTACCGTGGAGAGCATTCTGACAGGCTGCATCACTGTCTGGTATGGAGGGGTTACTGCACAGGACCGAAAGAAGCTGCAGAAGGTTGTAAATCTAGTCAGTTCCATCTTGGGAACTAGCCTACAAAGTACCCAGGATATCTTTAGGGAGCGGTGTCTCAGAAAGGCAGCGTCCATTATTAAGGACCTCCAGCACCCAGGGCATGCCCTTTTCTCACTGTTACTATCAGGTAGGAGGTACAGAAGCCTGAAGGCACACACTCAGCGATTCAGGAACAGCTTCTTCTCCTCTGCCATCCGATTCCTGAACGGACTTTGAATCTTTGGACTCTACCTCACTTTTTTTAATATACAATATTTCTGTTTTTTGCACAATTTTTAATAATCTATTCAATATATGCAATTGATTTGTTTATTATTAGGTTTTATTTTATTTATTATTATTATTTTTTCTCTCCGCTTGATTATGTATTGCATTGAATTGCTGCTGCTGCTGCTAAGTAATTTCACGTCATATGCAGGTGATAATAAACCTGATTCTGACTCTTTATTTCTCTGCTAAATAAATAAAGGGAAATGGCACTTAAGGTAGAATTACTCTTGTAACTAAAAGGGGATGATTGTTATAACTCATGTTCACCATTCTCCATTCTCTGCTTTCCACCTGATTACCTATACTGTTTATTGATCTTTGGCCTGGCATTTTAACAAGGATTGTCCACAGTCCAAATACAGAACTTCCATTAGTGCCCTTGGTTAATTCCCAGAATCTTGGAACATTCGCTCATAAAATTGGCAACAATACTATTTTTCAAAAATTTTCGTTGGATTTATATAATACAAAGACTTGAAAGGAAGGTGTGGGGTGGGGGAAGGTATTGGAGATGGTTTATCGCCGAGAGTTTCCCATCACTTCCACTGAAGACACATTTTGAATAAAGCGCAACCACTGCGGAGTCGTGCGCTCGACCACTCGCTTTCCGTCAGGCCACCACCATTTTGGCCGCAGAGTCGTTTCGGGAGCGAAGCTCTCCCATTTGGGAAGATGGGTGAGTGATTGAGGGACGGGTCGGGGGAGAGAGCTGGGCGGGGGTAGGAAGGGCGGCAGGCGGAGGGAAGGCGACATGGGTCAGCGAGGGAGATGGGGAAGGTCCGGGAGGGAGGGAGGGACTTAGATACAATACTGTGCAAAAGTCCTAGGCACCCTAGTGCAAACGAGCTGTGTGTTTCTGTGTGTGTGTGTTCATTACTACATATAGCAGAACTAGTTCCCTCTCCACTTGTAGTAATTGTTCTTTCTAATCACTCTTACATGCTTTTGATGTTATTCATGACAAAACTATGGAGGTCTCGTTAGGATACTGAGTGAGTTTTGTGTGTTTTCTGACGAATGGAGATGTATACAAAGAGAACCAACCTTCCCATCCCACTGAGACAGCCTGTACCTTCTAATTTCCACTGCACATTTTTCTGCCCCCTTCCTCTGCTTTGATTTTCACTGATCTCTCCACTAACCTCTGCCTCAGCTGTCTCATTTCTCTTGAATTTATTAAATGCGAGTCTCCTGACACCTGTAGTTCCCCTCCACCTGCAGTTCACACAGCCATGGCATTTTGTTACCTTAGATTTTGCATTTAGGTATCTTTATCTCCTCTTTATACTGTGCCTAAGGAACATAGATTAACACCATCTTTGAAAATGCACCATCAATGAAGCAGTTAGCTTTGAGGATGAACTACTGTGGTACCAGTTGTTGGTCAGACTCCGAAACCTGGAACTTGAGTTCCTACATCTGGTGGCTCTCCCTGCACTTGTGCTTGTTCAGAATATAGGAATCATTCTGCAGTCCACATGTGATATTGAATTATGAGTGTGACTGGTCTGAAATATTCTGCCATGCGTTTCTTTATGAGCTTATGTCACTGAGTAGAAATAATGTAACAGAATGGAACTTGTAGATAGACACAAGTTTGCTAGTCCTTATGAAGGGTCTTGGCCTGAAATGTTGATTGTTCATTCATTTTTATAGATGCTGTCTGACCTTCTGAGTTCCTCCAGCACTTTGTGTGTGTGTGTGTTGCTCTGGATTTCCAGCATCCACAGAATCTTTTGTGTTTAGAATGAACCCCTTTTCTTTTGCTGCACTAAATTGACCACTCACCAGCTTCTGAGCTTTTATCCCATAGAAGTAGTAGTCCATGGAACTGAGGTAGTTGTTTCCTGGAGGAGGGAGCAGCAATGGACTTTTGTTTTGAAGTGATCCAAGTACATTGCCCCTTGAGTCAAGCAGATTTCATTGTGAATTTCAGTTATATTGAATTGATGTAGCAAACTGATTCTTTTACTTTTGGATAATGTTGCAAGAATGCTAAAACATAGAGCAGTACACACCCTTTAGCCCACGATGCTGTGCCGGCCTCAATGTATTCTAAGATCAACGTAAGACTTCCCTCGGACATAACCCTCCATCTTATCATCATTGTGTCTATCTACAAGTTTCTTAATGTATGTGCCTCTACCACTACCCCTGGTAGGGCGTTCAATCCTCCCACCACTCTCTGTGTAAAAAAACAATGTACCTCTGTACTTTCCTCCAATCACCTTAAAGATACGCACTTTGTACTAGCCATTTCTGCCCTGGGAAAAAGTCTCTGGCTGTCCACCCTCGTATCATTTTGTACACCTCTATCAAGTTGCCTCTCATCCGACTTCACTCCAGAGAGAAAAGTACTAGCTTGCTCAGCCTTTCTTCATAAGCCGTGCTCTCTAGTCCAGGCAACATTGGTTATCTTGTAAAGTATTCTGTGGTTTTGTCAGACTCATAAGAATGATCAATCATAAGAAACTACTTATGGAGGAAGGAGAAATAAAATGATGTGTATGAAACATTTTTATTATCATTGTTATGTCCTTATGACCTCACAATACACTTCAGCCAATAAGTTGCTTTTGAAATGTGGTCACTTTTAGGCAGCCAATTGAAAAGACAAGATCCTTGAGATGAATGGCTACTTAATCTGTTTAGTTGTGCTGGTTGAGGAATGAACAGTGGCCTGGATAACCGAAGAATTAGCTTCTCCATTTTGGGGTAGAAGTGAATGGAATCGTCTGTGTCTTGACCATACGAACGAGGTCTCTTTTTTATCATTCTTCAGGAGGTGGGCATCAGAGGGAAGTCTTGGAATTTATTGACAGTTCCTAGTTGTCTTTGAACGTGGTGCTGGGCCTTTATGAACTACTGAAACCATGTACTGAAGGTATTCCCACAATGCTGTTGGGTAGAGAGCTTTCTAACTTTGCTTCAGTGATAACGTAGGTTTGGTAATTATCATAAAGTATTAGTAATCACAGCTAGGAGGGTGTGTTATTTTGTTCTGCAGGTTTAAATTTGCAGTGAATATAATCTATGATTTATTTTGGCTAGGGCGTGGAGTCAAAGGAATGGATGTTTACTAGTTTAACAAGGAAGGAAAGGCTGTGGTGAACAACTAAATGCAGGTCTATCAACTTGACACTGGTGGGTTCAGTGGAGTTATGAAACTTGGAAATGAACCTTTGGTTCAACCTATCCATGCCAACAGGTCTCTGTGTGTTAATCCCATTTGCCTGTAATTGGAATAATTAGTGGCTTGTCATAAATCCACATTTCAAGAGGTTCACAATCAAGGACTTTCATGTGGATCTGAAAATGGCAATGCAGGTAGACAATGTGGTGACTCACCACTCTTGTCATCACTTGTCAGGCCAATGAGTGCAAAAATCTGGCAGTTATCTTACAACTGTACAAGATGTTGGTGAGACCACACTTGGAAGATTGTGTACAATTCTGCTTCCGTACCTGCAGGAAGGATATCAATACACGGAAAAGGTCTTCTAAAACCCAGAGACTTTTTCCCAGGGTGAAAATGGCTAATACCAGGGAGCATAATTTTAAGTTGATTGGAGGGAAGTATGGGGGGGGGATGGTGCCAGAGAGTGGTGAATGTGTGGAAAGCCCTGTTGGGGTGGTGGTAAAGTATATGGGGGTGTCAGAGAGTGGTGAGTGTGGAAAGCCCTGCTAGGGGTGGTGATAAAGTCAGATACATTAGGGACATTTAAGAAACTCAATTAGATAGGTGCATGGGTAATAGAAAAGTGGAGGGCTATGTGGCGGGGGGGAGAGTTAGGTTGATCTTAGAGTAGGGCAAAAGGTCAGCACAGCATTTGGGCCGAAGAGCCTGTACTGTGTTGTAGTGTTCTGTGTTCTAAGATTCACAAAGATGTTATTGGGACTGGAAGTATTAAGTCATAAGGAGAAACTGGATAGGCTGGGGCTTTTTCCCTGGCATTTAGGAGCTGAGGGTGACCTTTTAGATGTACTTTAAATTATCTATTCAATATATGTATACTGTAATTGACTTATTTATTATTTTTTTTTACTTTTTTCTTCTAGATTATGTATTGCATTGAACTGCTGCTGCTAAGTTAACAAATTTCATGACACATGCCGGTGATAATAAACCTGATTCTGATTCTGATAAGAATCGTATGGATAAGGTGAATAATCACAGTCTTTTTCCTAGAACAGGAGAGTCTCAAACTAGAGGGCATAAATTTAAGGTGAGAGGGGAAAAGTTTCAAAGGGACATTAGAGGCCTTCTGCTAGTCGGGGTCGACCATGGTTGTCGCATCCCAGCTGCCAAAGTGAGTCGCAGGCCAGGGCAGTTTGATATGGAAAGCAAGCTGTTGCTCATGTGACAGGCTTCCCCTTTCCATGCAGGTGATGTATGCAAAGGAATGGTAGAGACCGATACAGTTTGGCACCAGCAGCGTCACAGGAGTTTCCAGTCAGTGCTGAACTCAATGTAGGACTGCCTTAGGGTCTCCAGTCTGGATATTCCTTGGGGTTTAACGCCAAAGCCTTCCCCAGGAGTGGGTATAGCACAAGACAGCGGAGGTTTCCTTCCAGATGAGCTGCCCACTATGGTTGACGAGCCCCATCTATCCAAAGTGACTGGCTTAAGGCACCAGTAACCTGCCTTTGCCCCTTCTCCTGTCGGTAACTGTTCCACCAGGCCTAGTAGTTCAGCCACACGTATAAGTCAGGAGCTGGATTTGGTCGTCAGAGGCTATTTGAGGCTCACACCATTGGGAGCATTTAATAGGTAGTGGGAGCTTATCCCCACAATCATCCCCTGGCTCTGACAACCTTAGGGAACCAACAGGTACATGAGGAACGACTTTCTCACACAGCAGTTGTGGGTATGTGGAGCAAGCTGTCAGAGGAAGTGACAGAGGTGGGTACAATGGCAAAATTATAGTATGTGAAAGGCATTTAGACAGCTATGTGGATAGAAAATGGTTTGAGGGTTATGGACAAATGGGATTGTTCAGGTATATAGATTGGAGAGTTCAGAGGGTTTTGCACAAATAGGACTAATTCAGCTCGGGCTGAAGGGCTTGATTCTGTGCTGTAAGACTCTTAAGGGTTGATTGTTTATGACAAGAAGTGTAACTGGTTGGGAAAAAGGCATAAGATGGCTTGTCCCTGTTGGTTCATATACTGCTTACAAGAGCATTATGTTTTAACGTTAGACTTTAGCAACAGGAGTTGGCCATCTGGCCTTTTGAGTTTGCTCTTCATTAAGGCAGTGGCTGCTCTTTTGCCTGGCACCATTTTCAAGCATACTCTTAGAACACAGAAAATATAGAATTATAGAGCACATCTATTCCATATTGACCATTTTTTCTGCTTAGTTCCGTCTACTGGCGCCTGGACCATAACTCTCCATGTAACTATCCAGACTTCTCTTAAATGTTGTAATTGAACCACACCCACAACTTTGGGCTGGCAGTCTATTACACATTCACACCACCCTCTGAGTGTCCCCCTGTCTATACGCCTCATAATTTTCCAATACTCCAGGGAGTAAAGTCCTAACCCTGGCATAAATCTATTCCTGTAACTCAAGTCCTTAAATCCCAGCAACATCTTTGTAACTTTTCTCTGCACCCTTTCAAGTTTATATCTTTCCTATCAATGTTATAAGACCATAAGATAAGGAGCAGAAGTAACCCATTCAGCCCATCGAGTCTGCTCCACCATTCAATCATTTGCTGATCCAATTCTTCCAGACATCCCCACTCCCCTGCCTTCATCCCATACCCTTTGATGCCCTGGCTAATCAAGAACCTATCTATTTCTGCCTTAAATACACCCAATGACTTGGCCTCCACAGCTGCTCGTGGCAGCAAAATCCACAGATATACCACCCTCAAACTAAAGTAATTTCTCTGCATCTCAGTTCTAAATGGACGTCCTTCAATCCTGAAGTTGTGCCCTCTTGTCCTAGAATCCCCTACCATGGGAAATAACTTTGCCATACCTAATCCGTTCGGACCTTTTAACATTCGGAGTGTTTCTATGAGATCCCTCCCTCATTCTCAGGAACTCCAGGGAATACAGCCCAAGAGCTGCCAGACGTTCCTCATACGATAATCCTTTCATTCCTGGAATCAATCTTGTGAATCTTCTCTGAACCCTCTCCAATGTCAGTATATCCTTTCTAAAATAAGGAGCCCAAAACTGCACACAATAGTCCAAGTGTGGTCTCATGAGTGTCTTATAGAGCCTCAATGTCATATATCTGCTCTTATATTCTGTACCTCTGGAAATGAATACCAACATTGCATTCGCCTTCTTCACCACCGACTCAACCTAGAGGTTAACCTTTAGAGTATCTTGCACAAGGATTCCCAAGTCCCTTTGCATCTCTGCAATTTGAATTCTCTCCCCATCTAAATAATAGTCTGCCCGTTTATTTCTTCCACCAAAGTGCATGACCATACACTTTCCAGCATTGTATTTCATTTGCCACTTCTTTGCCCATTCCCCTAAACTATCTAAGTCCCTCTGCAGGCTCTTTGTTTCCTCAACACTACCCACTCCTCCACTTATCTTTGTATCATCGGTAAATTTAGCCACAAATCCATTAATACTGTAGTCCAAATCGTAAAAAGCAACGGTCCCAGCACCGACCCCTGTGGAACTCCACTGGTAACTGGCAGCCAGCCAGAATAAGATCCTTTTAATCCCACTCTCTGTTTTCTGCTGACCAGCCAATGCTCCACCCATGTCAGTAACTTCCCTGTAAATCCATGGGCTCTTTTCTTTCTAAGCAGCCTCATGTACGGCACCTTGTGAAAGGCCTTCTGAAAATCTAAGTAGTTTTTAAAAGCTTCTCAATCCTCCCAACTCTAGCTATTGCTGCGCTGCTGTCCTTCCTGCAAATGTCCCTTTCCAGTCAACTTCAGCCAGTTCCCCCCTCATGCCATTGTAACTTCCTTTACAGGTATTCCACTGAAATACCAACACATTGGATTTTATTTTTTTCCTTCTCAAATTTCAATGTAAACACGATCATATTGTGATCACTGTTCCGTAAGCGTTCCTTAAACTTAAGCTCTCTTATCACCTCTGGATCATTGCACAACACCCAATCCAGCACAGCCGATCCTCTAGTGGGCTCAATAACAAGCTGTTCTAAAAAGCCATCCCTTAGACATTCTACAAATTCTCTTTCTTGAGGTCCCGTACTGACTTGGTTTTCCCAATCCACTTTCATGTTAAGATTCCCAACGATTATCATGACATTGCCTTTCTGACATGCCTTTTCTATCTCCTGCTGTAATTTGTAATCCACATCCCGGCTGCTGTTTGGAG
Organism: Mobula birostris; assembly: GCF_030028105.1. Lineage (NCBI taxonomy): Eukaryota > Metazoa > Chordata > Chondrichthyes > Myliobatiformes > Myliobatidae > Mobula > Mobula birostris. The sequence goes on from NC_092398.1 coordinate 184,665, forward strand.
GCCTGTATACAACTGCCATTAGAGTCCTTTTTACCCTTGCCCTTTCTAACTCAACCCATAGAGATGCTACACTTTCCAGTCCTATGTCATCTCTTTCTAATGATTTAATATTGTTTCTTATACATGTAAGGGGGTTTCGACTTTTATGTTACTGCGGAGGCACACCACCCCTGTGCCTACTAACCTATCTTTCCTATATACCGTATATCCTTGGACGTTCAGCTCTCAATGGCAGCCATCCTTTAGCCAAGTTTCAGAGATGGCCACCATGATATTGATATTGCGTTTGGTTTATTACTGTCACACGTACTGCTGCCTGTGAGGAATTTGTGTGTTCACCCCGTGACCATGTGGGTTTCCGCCAAGTGGTCCCACTTTCTCCCACGGTCCGAAGACGTACTGTTTGGTAAGTTAATTGGTCGTTGTAAATTATGCTGTGATTAGGCTAGGGTTAAAGCAGAGGGTTGCTAGACAGTGCAGCTCAAAGGGCTGGAAGGGCCCATTCTGTGCTCTATCTCAATCAACAAATAAATAAGATATAGTGAGAAAAGTATTACTACCGATTCTTTACATGTTATCTATCAGGGATTTGGATGATGGAATTGATAACTTTGTGGCCAAGTTTGAGGATGATACAAAGATAGGTGGAGGGGTGGGTTGTGTTGAAGAAGCAGGAGATCTGCAGAAGGACTTGCACCAATTGAGAGAATGGGCAAAGAAGTGGCAGATGGAATACAGTGTTGGGAAGTGTATGGTCATGCACATTGAAATAAAGGCATAGGCTATTTTCTAGTTGTGACGAGAATACACATAAATTAAGATGTTAGCTGGCCTGGGCTGGCACCAGTGGGATCAGCAGTTGGTCTGCCACCTGTCTTCAGGAGAAAGAGAGAGATAAGGAAAAACAATGAAGCAGCATTTGGAGATGTTAATGAAGGAGACATCAGTCTGGGTATTGTCAAGATCGGCTCCCCCTTTGAACCCTGAACTGCTTGAAGTGATGGACAGGTGATACCCCAGCAGGGGGATAAAAAGGGACAGGTTCGCTAAGGCAGGACACACGACACCCCGAGGTAACGAGACCCTGGAAGCAGTGCGTCTCCCACAAGTCGGTGGGAAGTTTTGGACGGCTGGTCGCGGGACAAGCCATAGACGCACAGGGTGGAAAGGCACGATCGGCGGGAACCTGATGTGTGTCCACCCTTGCCTGGGTGCCAGGTTCACCGCAGAGAAACGATCGTATCGGGAAACGGAGGGGTCACGATCGGTGACCTCAGGTGACATCACAAAGGACTCGCCCGAAGGCTGCCTGCGCAGGTCTGTGTGTGGAAGCCGTTTTGAATATTCATTCGTTTTTGCTCTCTCTCTCTCCTTCCCCCACATTGTCCATCGCCACGGCAGCGATTACTGCGAACTGAACTAAATGGAACTGAACTTTGCGTCACTTTGAAACTGGTCATTTACCCCTAGACAACGATAGAGCTTGATTGATCCTGTTATCTTAACTCTGTGTACATGTGTGTTTATCATTGCTGAACTGTTGCATTTATTATCCTTTTGATTAGAGTACAGTGTTGCTTGTTTCTGTAATAAAACTGTCTTAGTTCTAGTAATCCAGACTGCAACTTCGTGGTCCATTTCTGCTGGTTTGGCAACCCAGTTACCGGGTACGTAACATAGTCAAAATTCAAAAACCTGAGGTGTAAAGGGATTTGTGAGTGCAGGATTCCCTGAAGGTTAATTTGCAGATTGAGTTGGTGGGAAGGAAGGCAAACGTAATGCTGTTGCTTTATAAGGAACTGGAACGTATTGTGAGCAGTTTTGGGCCCCTTACCTAAGAAATGATGTGCTGGCATTGGAGAAGGTCTAGAGGAGGTTTACGAGAATGATTCTGGAAATCAGAGGATTAAGGTATGAGGAACATTTGATGGCTCTGGGTCTGTACTCGCTGGAGTTTAGAAGAATGAAGGGGATCACATTGAAACCTATGAATATTGAAGTACCTAGGTATAAAGTGGATGTGCAGAGGATGTTTCCTACAGTGAGGTAGTCTGGGAACAGAGAACACATTCTCAGAATAGAAGGCTGTCCCTTTAGAACAGAGATGAGGTGAAATTTCTTCAGCCAGAAGGTGGTGAATCTGTGGAATTCATTGCCACAGATGGCTGTGGAGGCCGTCATTAGGTATATTTAAAGTGGAGGTCGATAGGTTCTGGATTAGTAAGGGGAGAAGGCAGGAGAATGGGGTTGAGAGGGATAGTAAATTGGGCATGGGATGGGGAGAGTGGACTTGATGGGCTGAATAGCCTGATTCTGTTCCAGAGTCTTATGTTCTTTAGGAATGTACATCATATGGCCTTCATTGACAGAGAACTTGTGTAAACATATCTTATTGCAATTATATATGGCCTTAAGAGATCACATCTGGAATATTTTATGCAATTTTGGTCTAAAAAAGATTTACGTGCAACAGAGGGAGTTGGTGAAAATTCACCAGATTGGTTTCTGAGATGGCAGTGTTGCCATAAAGAAGGTAATGAGCAGGAGTGAGAGATGGTTTAATTGAAACATAAAATTGTTAGTGAGTTTGACATGCTAGACATGTTTCCCCTGCTAAGGAGTCCAGTAGAGTGAATTGTTACAGTACATTTTGTAGATGCTGAACATTTCAGTTGTAGTGCACTCATAGCAGTGGAGATAAATCTTCTGCATTGTAGGATGGCTGCCAGTCAAGCTTGGCTGTTTTGTACCAGATCAGGGGTTCATGGACCCCCCCCCCTACAATTAACGGTATGGGTCCATGGCATAAAGAGGGTTGGGAACCTCTGTACTAGATGGTGTCATGTTCCTTTTGGGAAATGGACAGTTTTCTGTCACGTTGCTACCTTGTGCCTCAGAGATGGCAAAGAACAAATTTATTTGGTCTGCAGACTCCTTGTCGAGTAATCCATCCAGTCCCCTACCTTGCTCTGCTCAATTGTCCTGCAAATTATTTTCCCTTAGTTCTTAACCAACTAGAAACGCTGATTGACTTTCTGTCAGCATACTGCGGAGAGTTACAAATCCTCAGTCCCTTCTTTTCCTTTAATTTCCTCGCCTTTTGCCGGACACAGTAAATCTGTACCCTTTGGTTTGTTAATGCAGACAGCTGTTCTATCATATCTTAATTTTGTACAATACTTTTTCAATTATTCACTCAAGTTCTTTTACTTCAGGGAAAACGTCCAACCAGCTTCATTCTAATATAGTTAAAATCCTTCATCCCTGGAAACACTAATAAACCTCTTGTGCATTACAGTTTTTTTAAAGTGGTTTCCTGAGAGAAATGAAGAGAGTAGGGGATGAGCAGGTGGATAGTTGCAGAAATACAGTGACTAGTAGACAGAACTGGTTTGATGGTAATTTGAAAGTATCATTGTTCCTTCCTGTTTCTTATCAAATTTCCAGGCCCACTTCCTGCAGGTACATCACAGACACATAAGAATGCAGAACAATGCTTTTGCTGTCCAGCTTTGTGTCACCATCACACCTCATAATTTAGCATATCAGATGAGCAGAGTTTTTCTTTGACTAAATATTGGGGAAAAAATCTTTTGTTTTTTGATTTGCCATAACCTTGACCTCTGAGTCTGTTCCTCCTGATGACTACTTGAGGTGGAAACAATTCACAACCTTGTGTTCATATTTGATAATCCATAATTGAGCTTCTGATCACTTGCCTTTCGATCACCAAGTTGACCCATTGTCCTTGCCATTGCCTGACTCTATTCTGATCTTAGCTCAGTCCTAATTAAACAGTGATCTGTCATTCCAAAACTTTCTGACTGGCTGCTACCTGAACTCATCAAAGTTCTGCTGCTGGATCTGAACTTGCACCAAATTACACACCCATTACCTTTGATTTACATACGCTTCTGTTCTGTAATGCTTGTTAGATTTCAAATGTGTTCTTTTCCTCTACTCAAGTTTTTCAAGTCTTCCACATCTGCTCCCTCCCCACCCTGAACTCCTGATATTCCTGTAAAGTCTCCAGCCTTGCAATCCTCAGTTTTTTTTCTCTTCCTATTGTGATTTTGATCATTTCCTTCACCTGCTTAGACCTCATTCTTTTCCTAAACCTCAACATGTGAATTCTGATGAAGGGTTTCAGCCTAAAACATCGACTGTTTATTTCCCTCCATAGATGTTGCTTGACTTGCTGAGTTCCTCTAACATTTGTATGTGTTCCTCAAGATTTCCAGCATCTGCAGCATCTCTTGTGTTCATGTTACTCTTTTCTAAAATATACCTTCAACTTTACCTTTTCCTAAGCTCGTGTAATTAGATATCAAATGATGTTTAATAATCCTCTTGGGTAGTCTTCTGTGCTTAAGGTGCTGTATTCAGGCAAGTTAAACTTGTGTTCCCACTTTGTTCACTGTAATATCTAATTTCTCTAGCAAATGAGGGTGCAGGTTCACCACTGGAAGATTGGAGAGCACAGCGACATGTTGTAATATGTCTCCACCACTAAGTGAAAATTTAAAAAGAAATGCAGATGTTGGGCATCTGATATAAAAAGAGAAAATGCTGTCAAATCAACAGATTAAGCAGTGCCTGTGGAGAGAGAAAGGGGGTTAATATTTTGACACTTTTCCAGTTCTGACAAAACATCTTGTGCTGCAATGTCTTTCCAGATATGCTGTTATGTTTGCTACTGCTTTTGCATATTTTCATTTTAATTTTTTTCTTGCAGAAACTGCCAGCAGTCCAGCAAAAGAAAACTACAGAATGAATCGTTACAAGAACAAAGCATTAAATCCTGAAGAGATGCGTAGGAGAAGAGAGGAAGAAGGGATTCAGCTAAGGAAGCAAAAACGAGAACAACAGGTATATCACTGCAGTCTGGTTTGGATCACTGTGTAAATATGCGGGACTGATGAAGGGTTTCAGCCTGAAACATCAACTGTTTACTCTTTTCTATAGATGCTGCCTGACCTGCTGAGTTCCTGCAGTATTTTGCATGTCATGCAGTGATGCAGTATGTTAGGATGCTCACTACTGTGCATCTGTAGAAGGATGTGAGTGTGGAGATGCACAGTCCAGCTGTCTTTAAAGTAAAGGTGTTAGTGAACTCTCCTGATTGTGTTCTGGGACTATGAGAGGATGTGTGAGATGTGCACTCCCAGGAGTTTGAAACTGCTTGCAGTTTCCACTGAGTTACTGCTGATGTAAAGAGGGGTGTAAGTGGTGTCCTTTGTCTTGTTGATGTAAGAAAATTGACAATCATGTCTTGAAAAGAGTCCACATGTGTGTCCCAAGAAGTTGTGGTAACATATGGAAGAAATCCCCTTGCAGAGAAATTTACTTGATTTAGCAATACAGTGCGGAGTAGGCCCCTCCGGCCCTTCGAGCCATGCCATCCAAGCAACCTCCTGACAACCCCAATTAACTGAAACCTGATGATGGGACAATTTACACTGACGAATTAACCTGACCAGTATGTCTTTGAACTGTGGGAGGAAACTGGAGCACCCTCGCATTCCAGGGGGAGGCTGTACAGAGACACCTTACAGACGGTGCCAGAATTGAACTCCGATCTTCAGAATGTTCCGAGCTGTAATAGCATCGTGCTAACCATAACACTACCACCATAGTCATGAGTGAGATCTCAGAGACTAGAGGATTACTAATATTATACCCTTACAAAAAGCTGCAAGGAAGTTTCTGGGGACGACAGAGTAGTGAGCATAATGTCAGTGTTGGTAAGTTATTAGTTCTGAGATATAGGATCTGCATGCTTTTGGAAAAACACAGACTGATAGGGATGATCAGCTTGGCTTTGTTTGTGGGATATCACATCTCATGAGTTTTTGAAGAGGTACTGCATGGAAGGCTGGTCTGGGAGGTTAGATGGGGCGCTAGTCAATTGAATACAAAATTGGTTTAACTATAGGAGACAGGGTGGTTGTAGATGGTTGTTTTTCAGATTGATGGCCTGTGACCAGTCGTGTACTGCAGTTACTTGCTGCTAGGTCCACCGTTCTTCATTATTTACATTTACAATTTGTAAGTGGCATGATTAGCAAGTTGTGGATAACAGTAAGATTGGTGTGATGCTCAGTAAAGAAGATTCCAGCAAGATCTTGATCAGTTGGCTGAGGATAGCAGATGGAGTTTAATTCAGATAAATATCAGCTTTTGCATTTTGGCCAAACAAATCAGGGCAGGATTTGCACGGTAAATTGTAAGACCCAAGAGAGTGTTGTTGATCAGAGAAACTTTAGGACACAGAAATATATTTTGTAGTGACACAGGTAAGCAAGATGGTAAACAAAACTTATTAGTTTGCTTGCCTTTATTAACCAGGATATTGAGTGTAAGAGTTGGATTCTGTGTTATAGCTGAACAATATGTTGGAGTACTGTGTACAGTTCTGTTGTTCTGCTAGAGAAGATGTCAGCAAACTGGCAAGGGTGCAAAAACCTGCATGGGACTGGAAGGTTTGACTGATAAGAGAGAATGGTTAAGGTAAGACATTTTTCCCAAGAAGGTGGGAGGCTGAAGAATGATTAGATGGAGTTTATGAAAACTTGAAGGGTATAGATAAGGTGAATATCTGCAGTCTTTCCCACAGAATAAGGCTGTCTATAACTAGAGACCATAGATTTAAAGTGCTGGAGGAAAGATTTAAAAGAAACCCGAGAGGCAATTTTTTCACACCGATAGTGGTGGCTGTATACAAAGAGTTCCCAGAGGAAAAGCTAGTAGTGGGTATAATGTGACAGTTAAAAGGCATTTGGACATGTACATGGAAAAGGAAGGTTTACAGCAAATTTAGGCCAAAGTAATTGATGCTATCTCAGTTATAGAACTTGGTTAGCATGGATTTGTTTTCTGTGCCTTGTAGCTCTTTAACATTAGGATTCTGTTAAATATACTCTGGGGAAAGTGAGCATTTTAAAAACTGAGTTATTGATCTTTCCACAGCATTGGCTTGTTACTCAACACTTACATTGTAAAGGTGGGAAATACATAACTATATAACCATATAAGTGCTTCAAGAGGCTGGTCATGCTGTGTACATACATCTACTGATGCTTCTGGACACATCTTCAGTGATGTTCCTGGAATCATCGGGTGTTTCGGGTCTTCCTTTCACGACCCCATAGACACCTAGTGTTGCATACTGAAGTGTAGCGGGAGCTGGAGACAGTGAGAGAGGCTGTTGGAGGCCTCTGCATTTGTTTCGTTCCCCACCTCCCCCTCTCCCCACTGCCCCACTGCCCCTATAGGATTCGCAAACTTCCTAGCACCACTATATGTACATCCACTATGATGAAGTGCTTCAAGAGGTTGGTCATGAAACATCAACTGCTGCCTGAGGAGTGACTTGAATCCTCTGCAATTTCCCTGCCCTCACAGCAGATCAATGGCGGATGTCATTTAATTGGCTCTTCATTCAACTCTGGAACACTTGGACAATGTTCTCAAGATAGCGCTGGTGATACATAGGGGAATTTTGCGAGCAGCTAACAAAGCTACTAACTATACTAAATATACTTTTTCTGGATTATAATCACTGCAGTCTGAAGCCTGTAATTTCCTCTTTGGAGTTGAGCATTTGAACCTTCTGACCAATCTGGCATTTTTGTGATATCCTGAGGAATTCAGTGAACTCAAGAATGCAGGTATGACCGTGTTGACCAGTGCTGGAGTGGACTTCTAGCCAGATTGAAGCAGCGAGGCCCAGGCCAGAGAACACAAAATGAACCATTGTTCAGTTGCGTTAAACACTGAGCCCAATTAAAATATTAAGGTGTCAAGGCCTAGGGCGGAGAGTGAACCAGTGTTCAGCTCACTACTCCGTGTCAGCCAGGATCCTTCACTTGAGTCCATCCCTTCTCCCTGTCTTCTTGCTGCTACCATCGGGTGCAAGGTGCAAGAGTCTTAACGGTTGTACCTGCCTTAGGGCTGAACTGGCCACTTGTCTATGGACTCGCTTTCAGAGACTCTGCGATTCATGTTCTGCGTATTATGTGTTTACTTTTTTATTGTTTGCATGATTTATTCTTTTTTCCGCACATTGGATGGTTGATGGTCTTTGTTATGTGGAGCTTTTCGTGGATTATATTGTGTTTCTTTGCTTTCTTCTGGGTTTCCGATGGCGCTACTGAAGTCTGGCGACAGGTTGCTGATAGTACAAAAGGCAAGAAATTTGACTAAAAACATTACTAATAACACTTTTTCTGAGGTACATTGTGTACAAACAATGAAGAGGTGAGTGAAGATGAAGCTGACTTGAAGGATGAGCCATGTTTGTGTGTTGCAAAATCGGAATGGAACATGGTTGAGAAATTGTCAAAGTCGTTGGAGGTGGTGTCGGTGTTGGAGTGAGCGATTCGGAGAGGAGTTGAGGCAGAGGAGTTTCCGTGCCTGTCCACCTAAACTGGGACTGAGTTTGGATCAGCACCGAGCTGATTAGAAAAGTTCAGAACAGTTTTGGGCTTGGCAGCAAGTTCTAGGCCTGGAGTGTATTGTTATGGCAGGACCCGGGTCCTAGTGCAGGGCACAATCTGGTGTTTGGATGATTTAAATACTGGCCAGATAGACTGGAAAAGCAGAATGTCGGGACCGGAGACAAGGGCCGAGCCAATTTTACTTGCTCTTACGTCATATTCACCCCGCTGTGCTAAGGCTGTGAGACTGCCCCAGCTACTAAGTGTTTGTGTTTGCGAGCTTCGTGGTGAGTTGTATGATGAACTGACACTGAGGCAATGGGCCTACTCCGGCTGTCCTGGGATTCGGGTCAATGGGCTCAGTTTGGTGTGGAGTGCTGTTGCTTGCTTTTATTGTTTGCATGATCTGTGTTTTCATTCTTTCTCTTTCTCTGCACATTGGGTATTGGTCTTTTTTTTAAATTGGGATCTTTCAGGTTTCTTGCTCTGTGGCTGCCTGTAACAGATGAATCCGAAGGTTGTATAATTTATACATTCTTTGATAACAAATGTACTTTGAATCCTGCAAGAAGATGAATCTCTATGTTGTAAATAGTATAGATACTTTGATAATAAATGTACTTTGAATTTAAAGAGGCATACATCAGGATGCTCTTCATTGATTACAACTCAGAATTCAACACTATCATCCCCTCAACTTATAACTAAGCTCCAAGAACTGGGTCTCAATATCTCCCTGTGGAACTTAATCCTCGATTTCCTCACTGGCAAACTGCAGTTAGCTCAGATTGGCAACAACACCTCCTCCACACTCACCATCAGTACAAGCGCACCACAGGCTGGGCGCTTAGCTTCCTGTCCTACTCACTTTGTGCTTATGACTGTGTGGCTAAGTATAGCTCCAATGCCATATTTAAGTTTTCTGACCTCACAACTGTTGTAAGCTGATTCAAAGGTGGCAACAATTTAGCATATAAGAGGGAGGCTGAAAATCAAGTGAACAATGCCACGACAGCAACCCCTACTCTACGTCAGCAAACCAAACAGCTGATTATTCACTACAGGAGGAAGATGCTGGGGGTCCATGAGCCTGTCCTTATTAGGGGAACAGAGGTGTAGGGGTCAATAACATTAAATTCCTTGACATAAACATATCAGAGGATCTGTCCTGGAACCAACACGGAAGTGTTATCACAAAGAAAGCGTGATTGAATGCAGAGCATTCTTAATTGGCCAAATTTTGCTGCTGTGTCTTATGGTCAGGCTCTCAGAGTATATAAAATGATGAGGGGTATAGATGGGGTTGTTTTCCCAGTTTTGGGGAAATCACAAATTGCACAGCATAGGTTAAGTTGTGAGGGGAAAGATTTAACAGGAATTTGAGAGAGATTTGTTTACATAGGGGGTGATATGTAAGTGGAATGAGTGGCCAGAGGAAATGGTTCGGGCAGGTACATTAAAATAGTTGGATGGGTACGTGGATAGGGATGTTTGGAAGGATATGGTGTACACGAGACAGGCTTAGATGAGCATCTTGGACAACATGGATCAGAAGGGCTGAAGGGTTTGTTTCTGCACTGTATGTCTCTAAGAGTTTGAGAGCTTCTTCAAAAATGGAGAAATGGAGCTTCTTCAGGATTGCCCATTCTTGCAAGAAGAATCAGAATCAGGTTTAATATCACCGGCATATGTTGTGAGGTAGTGTTCATGGGTTCAGTGTCCATTCAGGAATCGGCAGAAGGGAAGAAGCTGTTCCTGAATTGTTAATATGGGCCTTCTGGACCTAATCCTGTACCTCTTCCCTGATAGTAGCAATGTGAGCAAGTCATGACCTGGGTGGTGGGGGGTCTTCCCTTTTTGAGACATCGCTCCTTGAAAATGTCCTGGATACTTCGGAGGCTAGTGCACACGATGGAGCTAACTAAATTCACAACTCTCTGCAGCTTATTTCGATCCTGCGCAGTAGCCCCCACACCCTCCCCCATACCAGATAGTAATGCAGCCAATGAGAATGCTCTCCACTGTACATCTGTAGAAATTTGTGAGTGTCTTTGATGACATACCGAATCTCCTCAAACTCCTAATGAAATATAGCTGCTGTTGTGCTTCTTTATAGCTGCATTGATATTGTGGACCCAACATAGATACTCAGATCTTGACACCCAAGAGCTTGAAATTACTCACTCATTCCACTTCTGATCCCTCGATGAGGACTGTTGAATGTTTCCTCTTACTTTTTCTGAAGCCCACAATCAGTTCTTTGGTCTTATTGGCAGTGAATTAAAACTGTGCTAAAAACTAACAAATACTTCTTGATTGAAATCATTAATGTAATCATTACTGTTCAGATTGTCATTCCAGCTAAAATATTACACCTTTTCATCTACTCTTCGATCACTGAAAATCAGAAACTCTTATATCCAGTTGATAGTTTTCACAAAATACTTATTTTGCACAACTGTCAGTTCTTGAGATTTGATGAATCTTATTCTTTTCCAGCTGTTTAAAAGGAGAAATGTGGAAATTATTAATGAAGAATCTGCCACATTTGAAAGTCCTCTCATGGATTCATTTGTCAGCTCTTCGGCAGCAGGGGTAAGAACAGTATATGACGTATGTCTCAATTTAACTAGTAACCATGCGGCAATGGTTTGGAATTAGCCACCTTCAGGGTGTGAATTCATATGGTGAATTATAAAATTGAATTGAATAATTTTAGAACAGAATAATATTTTGTTAATAATATTTTTAAAAATATGAAACCTTCAAAGTAAGGAGGGTGCTGCTGTGGTCTGCATATGACTCAACTTGACATTGGTAGCAGACATATCTACCTAGTGAACACAGCCAACTCGAGGGAAAAGGACAAAACGTGAATCAGAGCATGGAGGAGTGATGGAATTCATTGTGGCGTCCATTACCATTGACTCATGTTTCAGGAGTACTTTTTCATCTAGCCTTGAAGGCTTTGGTGTAGTACCATGGTGTTATTCTCTGTAAATAACATGCGGTGTGGATAAAACCTTTAATATATTTATCAGCAAATAGCCAGGAACAAGCATATTTTAATGTTCTTAAATTGCTTCAATACAGTGAAGCAATTTAACTCTGATACAGTGTACATCTAGATTCCTCTATTTATGGAAGCCTTTCAAACTATATCTTTAACGTACATGTCCAAACAAATACAACAGTAAATGAGTGACAAGCATAGAAACAGGTTGTAAGAGCTTCTTTTGATATGAGGAAAAAGGAAAAAGAACTCTCAAAGGCAGCTGTAGGTTCCTTGCATGTAGAGATGGAAGAATTTATAATGGGGAATAAGGAAGTGAGAGGAATTACGTAGATTCTGGAATACATTGAGTGTGACTGATGTGGCCACACTGTGTAGGAAAAGAAAAAGGGAGAGGGCAGGAACAAATACCCGTCAGTCTGTTATCGATACCTTAGGGCAGCCTTGTATCGGCTGTGATATCAAGATACACAATGACTAATAATACAATTCAGTAGAGTTGACATGGATTTATGGTAAGGAAATCATGTTCGATTAACCTGATATTTTCTCTAGATTTAGTCTTAGACCAGATGAAGGAGCTCCGGGAAATAGAGTTATGGAAAACGAGGCCAACCAAGTTGACTAACTGAGCAAATCCTATTTGTCTGTGTTTGACCCAGGTTCCTTTATACTTTTTTATATCTTCTGAAGGCTGTTCATAAGGTGCCAGAGTGGTCATTGGTCAATGAATTAGAGCTCATGGAATTGGGAATGATAGACCAGTTGTTTGATAGAAAACAATGGGTCATCAGGCTGTTGCAATGAGGTGGCACAGAGACTGGTGCTTGAACACCAGTCATCCACAGCTTTAACTAATGACTTAGATGAGGAGGTCAAATCTAAAATTAGCAAATTTGGTGATGAAATGGACTTAAACGGGCTTGTGACTGGTGATGAGGATATTCAAGAAAGGTCATAGGGATCATTTGGTCAGGAGAGATAATAAGGATAATCTTGGCAATGATACACCATTGAGTCTTATGGATGGGATTTACAAGCATTTGGAGGAGCATCTAATCAAGGGTAGTCTACATGGCTTTGTGAAGGGAAGATCGATCCGCATGAGCCTAATTGAGTTTTTCAGAGAGATACCATAACAAGTTCATGAAGTTAGAGCAGTGGAATCAGAATCAGGTTTATTATCACCGGCATGTGACGTGAAACTTCTATAGTTGTACTGTGGAGAGCATTCTGACAGGCTATATCACTGTATGGTACGGAGAGGCTACTGCACAGGACCGAAAGAAGCTGCAGAAGGTTGTAGATCTAGTCAGCTCCATCTTGGTCACTAGCCTACAAAGTATCCAGGACATCTTTAGGGAGCAGTGTCTTAGAAAGGCAGCATCCATTATTAAAGACCTCCAGCACCCAGGGCATGCCCTTTTCTCACTGTTAGCATCAGGTAGGAGATACAGAAGCCTGAAGGCACACACTCAGCAATTCAGGAACAGCTTCTTCCCCTCTGCCATCTGATTCCTAAATGGACTTTGAAGCTTTGGACACTACCTCACTTTTTTAAATATACAGTATTTCTGTTTTTGCACATTTTTTAATAATCTATTCAATATACATGATTGGTTTACTTATTTATTATTTTGTTTTATTTTATTTATTTTTTTCTGTCTGCTAGTTTATGTATTGCATTGAACTGCTGCTGCTAAGTTAATTTCATATCACATGCTGGTGATAATAAACCTGATTCTGATTCTGAATTCTGATTAACTTAGCAGCAGCAGTACAATGCCATACATAATATAGAAGAAAAAAATATGGTGTATATGGTTTTTAGTAAGCTGTTTGAGGAAAGTCATCCAGAAAGTCATGAGAGGTGGGATCCATGAAGACTTGGCTGTGTGGATTCAGAACTGGCTTGCCGATAGAAGGTAGAATATGGTAGTAGATGGAGAGTATTCTGTCTGAAGGTTTGGTGACTAGTGGTTTTCTATAGGATCTGTTCTGGGGCCCCTGCTCTTTGTGGTTTTTAATAATGAGTTGGATGTCAAGTTTGAGAGGTGTGTTAGTATGTTTGCAGATGACATGAAGGTTGGTGGTGTTGTGGATAGTGTAGATGGCTGTTGTCGGTTACAATGGGATACAGACAGGATGTAGAGTTGGGCAGACGAGTCATTGATGGAGTTCAATTGGAAAAGTGTGGGTTGACACATTTTTGGAGGATTAAACTTTAAGGCTAAGTACAAGGTGAATGGCTGGATTTTCAGCAGTGTGGAAGAACAGAGGGATCTTAGGGTAATGTGCACATCCCTCAGTTGCTGAGCAGATTAATAGGGTGGTAAAGAAGGTGTTTTGTGTGTGTTGGCCTTCATTAGTTGGGGATTGCAGCTGTATAAAACTGGTTAGATTACATTTGGAGTGTTGTGTTCTGTTCTGGTTGTCTCATTGTAAGAAACTTTAGAGCGGGTGCAGAGGAGATTTACCAAGACACTGCCTGGATTAGGATTAGAGAGCATGTAGAACATAGCACATAGAATAGTACAGCACAGTACAGGCCCTTCGGCCCACAATGTTGTGCCGACCCTCAAACCCTGCCTCCCATATAAGCCCCCACCTTAGTTTCCTCCATATACCTGTCTAGTAGTCTCTTAAACTTCACTAGTGTATCTGCCTCCACCACTGACTCAGGCAGTGCATTCCACGCACCCACCATTCTCTGAGTAAAAAAACCTTCCTCTAATACTCCCCTTGAACTTCCCACCCCTTACCTTAAAGCCATGTCCTCTTGTATTGAGCAGTGGTGCCCTGGGGAAGAGGCGCTGGCTATCCACTCTATCTATTCCTCTTATTATCTTGTACACCTCTATCATGTCTCCTCTCATCCTCCTTCTCTCCAAAGAGTAAAGCCCTAGCTCCCTTAATCTCTGATCATAATCCATACTTTCTAAACCAGACAGCATCCTGGTAAATCTCCTCTGTACCCTTTCCAATGCTTCCACATCCTTCCTATAGTGAGGTGACCAGAACTGGACACAATACTCCAAGTGTGGCCTAACCAGAGTTTTATAGAGCTGCATCATTACATCGCGACTCTTAAACTCTATCCCTTGACTTATGAAAGCTAACACCCTATAAGCTTTCTTAACTACCCTATCCATCTGTGAGGCAACTTTCAGGGATCTGTGGACATGTATCCCGAGATCACTCTGCTCCTCCACACTACCAAGTATCCTGCCATTTACTTTGTACTCTGCCTTGGAGTTTGTCCTTCCAGAGTGTACTACCTCACACTTCTCCGGGTTGAACTCCATCTGCCACTTCTCAGCCCACTTCTGCATCCTATCAATGTCTCTCTGCAATCTTTGACAATCCTCTACACTATCTACAACACCACCAACCTTTGTGTCGTCTGCAAACTTGCCAACCCACCCTTCTACCCCCACATCCAGGTCGTTAATAAAAATCACGAAAAGTAGAGGTCCCAGAACAGATCATTGTGGGACACCACTAGTCACAATCCTCCAATCTGAATGTACTCCCTTCACCACCACCCTCTGCCTTCTGCAGGCAAGCCAGTTCTGAATCCACCTGGCCAAACTTCCCTGGATCCCATGCCTTCTAACTTTCTGAATAAGCCTACCGTGCGGAACCTTGTCAGATGCCTTGCTAAATTCCATATAGATCACATTCACTGCACTACCCTCATCTATATGCCTGGTCACCTCCTCAAAGAACTCTATCAGGCTTGTTAGACACGATCTGCCCTTCACAAAGCCATGCTGACTGTCCCTGATCAGACCATGATTCTCTAAATGCCCATAGATCCTATCTCTAAGAATCTTTTCCAACAGCTTTCCCACCACAGCCGTAAGGCTCACTGGTCTATAATTACCCGGACTATCCCTACTACCTTTTTTGAACAAGGGAACAACATTCACCTCCCTCCAATCCTCCAGTACCATTCCCGTGGACAACGAGGACATAAGGATCCTAGCCAGAGGCTCAGCAATCTCTTCTCTCGCCTCGTGGAGCAGCCGGGGGAATATTCCGTCAGGCCCCAGGGACTTATCTGTCCTAATGTATTTTAACAACTCCAACACCTCCTCTCCCTTAATATCAGCATGCTCCAGAACATCAACCTCACTCATATCGTCCTCACCATCATCAAGTTCCCTCTCATTGGTGAATACCGAAGAGAAGTATTCATTGAGGACCTCGCTCACTTCCACAGCCTCCAGGCACATCTTCCCACCTTTATCTCTAATCGGTCCTACCTTCACTCCTGTCATCCTTTTTTTCTTCACATAATTGAAGAATGCCTTGGGGTTTTCCTTTACCCTAGTCGCCAAGGCCTTCTCATGCCCCCTTCTTGCTCTTCACAGCCCCTTCTTAAGCTCCTTTCTTGCTTCCCTATATTCCTCAATAGACCTATCTGATCCTTGCTTCCTAAACCTCATGTATGCTGCCTTCTTCCTCCTGACTAGATTTTCCACCTCACTTGTCACCCATGGTTCCTTCACCCTACCATTCTTTATCTTCCTCACTGGGACAAATTTATCCCTAACATCCCGCAAGAGATCTCTAAACATCGACCACATGTCCTTAGTATAGTTCCCTGCAAAAACATCATCCCAATTCACACCCGCAAGTTCTAACCTTATAGCCTCATAATTTGCCTTTCCCCAATTAAAAATTTTCCTGTCCTCTTTGATTCTATCCTTTTCCCTGATAATTATAAAGGCCAGGGAGCGGTGGTCACTGTCCCCCAGATGCTCACCCACTGAGAGATCTGTGACCTGACCCGGTTCATTACCTAGTACTAGATCTAGTATGGCATTTCCCCTGGTCGGCCTGTCCACATACTGTGACAGGAATCCATCCTGGACACACTTAACAAATTCTGCCCCATCTAAACCCTTGGAACTAATCAGGTGCCAATCAATATTAGGGAAGTTAAAGTCACCCATGATAACAACCCTGTTATTTTTGCACCTTTCGAAAATCTGCCTCCCAATCTGCTCCTCTGTATCTCTGCTGCTACCGGGGGCCTATAGAATACCCCCAGTAGAGTAACTGCTCCCTTCCTGTTCCTGACTTCCACCCATATTGACTCAAAAGAGGATCCTGCTACATTACCCACCCTCTCTGTAGCTGTAATAGTATCGCTAACCAGTAATGCCACCCCTCCTCCCCTTTTACCTCCCTCTCTATGAAGAAAGGTTAAGTTCATTAAGTTGGGACTTTTCTCATTTGAGTGACAGAATGACATGACTTGATAGAGGTCTATAAGATTTGAAGAAGCAAGACAGGGTGGCTGTATATCTCCTTTTTCCCAGGGAGGCAGTGGTCACACCCAGAGAACGCATGCTTAAGGTGAGTGAAAATTAATGGGAAATGTCAGAGGAAGGTCTATCACACAGAGAGTAGTAGGTGTCTGGAATACACTGGCAGTGGTGAAGGAAGAGGTAGATACTTTAGGGACGTTTAAGAAACTTAAATTTAAATTTAGGAGACATTTAGATAGGCACATGGATGTAGGAAAATGGATTATTATGGGCCATGTAGGAGAGAAGGGTTAAGTTGATCTTAGAGTAGTTTAAAAGGTTCAGCACAACATTGTGATCTGCTGGGGCTGTGCTGTACTCTGCTATGCTTTAAAAAAGCTTCAGCTGTACATGGGCAAGCAGAGTGAGTGGGCTGCAACATGGCAGAAAGAGGACAATGCAGAAAAATGTAAGATGCTGTTTAGATTACAAGACTTCAGTTATAGGTAGGGACTGGATAGGCTGGATTGTTTTACATGGAGTGAAGCATCTGAGGGTTTACCTGGTAGAGATAGATAACATTGTAAGAGAAAGAGGGTAGAAAATCAGAATGCTTTCACTGCCAGAGGTGATGGAATCATGTACAGTGAAGTGACACTTAGATGAGTAGTTAAATAGGCACAGCATTGAAGGATGCTCTGTAAAGCAGGGAAATGTGACTGGTGTAGACGGTCAGCATGAACATGAGTGGGCTGAAGAACCATTCTGTTCTGTATTTACCACCTCAGCAGAAAATATGTGTGTTTTTTTTAAAACTTGGTTAGTGTTGACGTTCAAAAGGATCAGAGTTTCCTTGTACGTCAGTCACTGAAAACTGAGGAGCAGGTAGAACATGAAGTTGTGATGGTATGTTTGATGCGCTAATTAATCCAGAACCTAACAACCTCTGTTTTAAATACAGTATACCCAATGCTTTGCCTTCACAGCTGTCTGTTGCAATGGATTCCACAGATTCACCACCCTTTGGCTAAAGAAATTCCTTTTCATCTCTGTCCTAAATGGATGTTCCTCTATTCTGAGTCTATGTCCTTTGGTCCAGGACTCGTCCACTGGAGGAAACATTGTCCCCACATCAACTCAATCCAAACTTTTCAATAATTGATAAGTTTCAATGAGATCGTCCCTCATTCTTCTAAACTCCAGTGAGTACAGGCTCAGAGCCATCAAATACTCTTTATATGTTAACTCCTTCATTCTTGGAATATTCTCGTGAACCTCCTTTGGACTCTCTCCAATGCCTTCACATCTTTTCTTAGATAAAGTTCCTTACACTGCTCACACTACTCGAAGTGTGGTCTGACCAGTGCCTTATAAAGCCTCAGCATCACATCCTCACCCTTATATTCTAGTTGTCTTGAAATGAATGCCAACATTGCATTTACTGTCCTTACCACCAACTCAAACTGCAAGTTAACCTTTAGGGAATGCTGCATAAGGACTCCCAAGTCCCTTTGGACCTCTGATTTTTTAATTTTCTCCCCGTTTAGAGAATAGTCTGTGCCAGGGGTCGGTAACCTTTTTGCCTCTGTGGGCTGGATGGCATATTAATGAGTGGACGGTGGGCCAGATAAATGCCATAAAAAGAACTTGAAATATCGGAATTATCCATTTAAATACATCTAGTTATGTTTTGTCTCAAATTAACGCATGCCTGAATAATGCGTGCTAGAAAATCATTTGTGCTTAAGGTTGCCTACCCCTGGTCTGTGCCTTTACTCCTTCTCCCAAAGTGCATGACCATACAGTTCCCTACACTATATTCTATCTTCCACTTCCTTGCCCATTCTCCTAATCTGTCTCACTCCCTCTGCAGACTCTCTGCTTCCTTAACACTACCTGCCCCTCCACCTATCTTTGTATTGTTCGCAAACTTAGCCACAAAGCTGTCAATTCCATCATCGAAGTCATTGACATATTACGCAAAAAGAAGCGGCCCCAACACTGATCCCTGCGGCACACCACTAGTCACTGGCAGCCAACTAGAAAAGGCCTCCTTTATTCCCAATCTTTGCCTCCTGCTAGTCAGTCAATCTTCTGTCCTTACAGGCTTTCCTCACCTATTGGCATCAGTTATCCATCTCCCTTTTAATTTCTGTTGCACTCTCTATCTGCTCTGTACTCCAGAGGGCTCTGGTTTTAGTTTCCTTACATTTGTTAGGCTTTTGCAACCATGTTCCTAAGAAGTGCTGAATGAATCGGCTGTCTTGGTTTCCTTCTGAGATTCTGTTCATCACAGAAGTAAGACTGTCGTCAAATGGATTCACTCTATGTTGCAGCAGGAAATAGATGAGAGCATTGGGAATGCTGTGGGTCATTTTGCTTTTCATCATCAGCAAAGCGATGAAAGGTGTCATTAAAAATGTTGACAAGTAATCCAGAGGACCAAGGCCACATCTCATTGCAACAAGAAACTACCAATTTGTTATAAAAAAACAAAATCTGTTTACTTCACTAATGTCCAGGGGAGAAAATCCTTGCACAGTCTGGCCTGCATGTGGTTGACTCTTAAATTTTATGGACTTTTAAATCCAGCAAGTCATTCAAGTTGCATCAAAATCCTGTATTTAAACGGAGAAGAATTAATACTGGAGGGGTCACCTGGCATCAGTGTGGACATGGTGAGTTTATTCCCAATGTAGGGACCTTGCAAAGATATGGGGACAAGTGTCTGAAACAGATCAGCTGTCCTACAGACAGTTGAACAACAGTTTGACATAGCCTTATTAATTGAATTATATAAATAGCGTGTTAGACTCCTCCATTTGGAGAAAATCAGAATCAGGTTTAATATCACCGTCATATGTCGTGAAACTTGTTAACTTAGCAACAGCAGTACAATGCAATACATGATAAATCTTTTTTAAAAAACTGAATTTCAGTGATTACATATATTTATATTAAATAGTTAAAATAAGTAGTACAGAACAGAATTCTTTAAAAAAAGTAGTGAGGTAGCGTTCATGGGTTCAGTGTCCATTTAGAAATTGGGTAGCAGAGGGGAAGAAGCTGTTCCTGAATTGCTGAGTGTGTACCTTCAGGCTTCTGTACCTCCTTCCTTACAGTAACAATGAAAAGAGGGCCTTGTGCTGGGTGGTGGGGGTTCTTAATGATTGACACCTCCTTTCTGAGGCACTTGAGCTGTCCTGGATACTATGGAGACCAGTACCCATGATGAAGTTGACGAATTTTACAACTCCCTGCAGCTTCCTTCAATCCAGTGCAGTAGCCTCCCCTCCCCCCACCCCCTCCATACCATCCTGTGATGCAGCCAGTCAGAATGTTCTCCATGCTATATCTGTAGAAGTTTTTGAGTATTTTAGGTGATAAACCAAATCTCTTCAAACTCCCAATGAAATATAGCTGCTGTCTTGCCTTCTTTATAGCAGACATCCCACCCTGCAAAAACAGGGAGGTAGCACAATCACCCCCACCCCCACCCCCCGCAACCCCATTTCTTCTCCACCCCCCCCCCCCCCCCCCCCGGTCAACCTCCAAGGGTGTATGTATACAGGACATTTGGTTATGAAAGAACACAAAAATTTATTTGATCACATATTGAAACTATTTATACACACACATATATATAATTCCTTGTTGAGTATTTTGTTGGCAGTCTCAATGCCAATAGCTAAATGCTAACGCAAATAGCTTTTCTATTTCTTTTGGAAACGTTCCTTGTACTATGATGTGGCTTGTTTGGCAGATTTGAGCATTTTGTCGGAAGTCTCAACCTCATAGAATATGTACTTATATTATCATGGAGTAGTTTTTTTATTCTATTATAACTTTAAGCAAGTCTACAGGGAGTTTGGCCTCATCACGCAGGACATCAATAGAGTAGCTCCTTAGCAGCTAGCCAGCTAGTTTAAGTAATGTTAGCTATGCTAATGAATGAATGACACCTGTTAAACTCACCTCAACGTGTCTTTTACAGTCTTAACCCACCGTGGGCAATAAACATAGAAACATAGAAAATCTACAGCACAATACAGGTCCTTCGGCTCACAAAGTTATGCCGAACATGTCCCTATCTCAGAAATTACTAGGCTTACCTATAGCCCTCTATTTTTCTATGCCCCATGTACCTATCCAAAAGTCTCTTAAGAGACCCTGTCGTACCTGCCTCCACCACCGTGGCCAGCAGCCCATTCCACGCACTCACCACTCTCTGAGTAAAAAACTTACCCCTGACATCTCCTCTGAACCTACTCTCCAGCACCTTAAACCTGTGTCCTCTTGTGGCAACCATTTCAGCCCTGGGAAAAAGCCTCTGACTATCCACACGATCAATGCCTCTCACTATCTTATACACCTCTATCAGGTCACCTCTCATCCTCTGTCGCTCCAAGGAGAAAAGGCTGAGTTCACTCAACCTATTCTCATAAGGCGTGCTCCCCAATCCAGGCAACATCCTTGTAAATCTCCTCTGCACCATTTCTATGGCTTCCACATCCTTCCTGTAGTGAGGTGACCAGAACTGAGCACGGTACTCCAAGTGGGGTCTGACCAGGGTCCTATATAGCTGCAACATTACCTCTGAGCTCCTAATCTTCTTAACCACAGAGTCAACCTGCGCAGCTGCTTTGAGCATCCTATGGACTCGGACCCCATATTCTGTCATTATATTTGACCTACCAGAATGAACCACTTCACACTTATTTGGGTTGAACTCCATCTGCCACTTCACAGCCCAGTTTTGCATCCTATCAATGTCCTGCTGTAACCTCTGACAGCCCTCCACAACACCCCCAACTTTTGTGTCATCAGCAAACTTACTAACCCATCCCTCCACTTCCTCATCCAGGTCATTTATAAAAATCATGAACAGTAAGGGTCCCAGAACAGATCCCTGACGCACACCACTGATGACTGACCTCCATGCAGAATATGATCTGTCTACAACCACTGTTTGCCTTCTGTGGGCAAGCCAGTTCTGGATCCACAAAGCAATGTCCCCTTGGATCCCATACCTCCTTACTTTCTCAATAAGCCTTGCATGGGGTACCTTATCAAATGCCTTGCTGAAATCCATATACACTACATCTACTGCTCTTCCTTCATCAATGTGTTTAGTCACATCCTCAAAAAATTCAATCAGGCTTGTAAGGCACGACCTGCCCTTGACAAAGCCATGCTGACTATTCCTAATCATATTATACCTCTCCAAATGTTCATAAATCCTGCCTTTCAGGATCTTCTCCATCAACTTACCAACCACTGAAGTAAGACTCACTGGTCTATAATTTCCTGGGCTATCTCTACTCACTTTTTTGAATAAAGGAACAACATTCGCAACCCTCCAATCATCCGGAACCTCTCCCGTCCCCATTGATGATGCAAAGATCATCGCCAGAGGCTCAGCAATCTCCTCCCTTGCCTCCCACAGTAGCCTGGGGTACATCTCATCCTGTCCCGGTGACTTATCCAACTGGATGCTTTCCAAAAGCTCCAGCACATCCTCTTAATACATACATGCTTAAGCTCTTCAGTCTGCTGCTAGTCATCACTACAATCACCAAGATCCTTTTCCACAGTGAATACTGAAGTAAGGTATTCATTAAATACCTCTGCTATTTCCTCTGGTTCCGTACACACGTACCTACTGTTACACTTGATAGGTCCTATTCTTTCGCATCTTATCCTCTTGCTCTTCACATACTTGTAGAATGCCTGGGGGTTTTCTTTAATCCTGCCTGCCAAGGCCTTCTCATGGCCCCTTCTGGCTTTCCCAATTTCCTTCTTAAACTCCTTCCTATTAGCCTTATAATCTTCTAGATCTCTAACATTACTGAGCTCTCTGAACCTTTCGTAAGCTTTTCTTTTCTTCTTGACTGGATTTATTACAGCCTTTGTACACCACGGTTCCTGTACCCTCCCATAACTTCCCGGTCTCATCGGAACAAACCTATGCAGAATTCCACACAAATGTCCCCTGAACATTTGCCACGTTTCTTCCATACTTTTCCCTGAGAACATCTGTTTCCAATTTAAGCTTACAATTTCCTGCATGATAGCCTCATAATTCCCCTTACTGCAATTAAACACTTTTCTAACTTGTCTGTTCCTATCTCTCCTCAATGCTATTGTAAAGGAGATGGAGTTATGATCACTATCTCCAGAATGCTTTCCCACTAAGAGATCTGACACCTGACCAGGTTCAGTTCCCAATACCAGATCAAGTACAGCCTCTCCTTTTGTAGGATTATCTACATATTGTGTCAAGAAACCTTCCTGAACGCACCTAACAAACTCCACCCCATCTAAACCCCTTGCTCTAGGGAGATGGCACTCGATATTTGGGAAATTAAAATCTCCCATCACGACAACTCTGTTATTATTACACCTTTCCAGGATCTGTTTCCCTACCTGCTCCTCGATATCCCTGTTACTATTGGGCGGCCTATAAAAGACACCCAGTAAAGTTATTGACCCCTTCCTGTTCCTAACCTCCACTCACAGAGACTCCGTAGGCAATCCCTCCATGGCGTCCACCTTTTCTGCAGCCGTGACACTATCTCTGATCAACAGTGCCACACCCCCACCTCTTTTGCCTCCCTCCCTGTCCCTTCTGAAACATCTAAAACCCAGCACTTGAAGTAACCATTCCTGTCCCTAAGCCATCCAAGTCTCTGTAATGGCCACCACATCATATCTCCAAGTACTGATCCACGCTCTAAGCTCATCCGCTTTGTTCACAACACTCCTTGTGTTAAAATAGACACATCTCAAACCTTTGGTCTGAGCGCGTCCCTTCTCTATCACCTGCCTATCCTCCCTCTCGCACTGTCTACAAGCTTTCTCTATTTGTGAGCCAACCTCCTTTTCCCCAGTCTCTTCAGTTTGGTTCCCATCCCCCAACAATTCTAGTTTAAACTCTCCCCAGTAGCCTTAGCAAACTTCCCCGCCAGGATATTGGTCCCCCTGGAATTCAAGTGCAACCCATCCTTTTTGTACAGGTCACACCTGCCCCAAAAGAGGTCCCAATGATCCAGAAATCTGAATCCCTGCCCCCTGCTCCAATCCCTCAGCCACGCATTTATCCTTCACCTCACTCTATTCCTATTCTCACTGTCACGTGGCACAGGCAGTAATCCCAAGATTACTACCTTTCCGGTCTTGCTCTCAACTTCCTTCCTAACTCCCTGTAGTCTTTTCTCAGGACCTCTTCCCTTTTCCTACCATATGTACCAAAATGTACCACGACCTCTGGCTGTTCTCCCTCCCACTGCAGGACTGCAGGATACCTTGGATGTGATCTGAAACATCCCGGATCCTGGCACCTGGAGGCAAACTACCATCCGAATTTCTTTTCTGCGTCCACAGAATCCCCTGTCTGACCCCCTAACTATAGAGTCCCCTATCACTGCGGCCTTCCTCTTCCTTTCCCTACCCTTCTGAGCCACAGGGCCAGACTCTGTGCCAGAGGCACAGCCACTGTCGCTTCCCCCAGGCAGGCCGTCCCCCCAACAGTACTCAAACAGGAGTACTTATTGTCAAGAGGTACATCCACAGGAGTACTCTCTAGTACTTGACTCTTCCCCTTCCCCCTCCTGACTGTTACCCACTTGTCTGTCACCCGTGGCCCTGGTGTGACCATCTGCCTATGACTCCTTTCTATCACCTCCTCGCTCTCCCTGACCAGGCGAAGGTCATCGAGTTGCATCACCAGTTCCCTAACTCGGTCCCTTAGGAGCTGCAGCTCGACACAGAAGTTTCATTATTTTTGACCTCTATTAGGCAGGGGTACACTTTAGTGTAGTCTGGGGTGAAGTAAGTTTTATATTTTCTTTTTTTTGGAACACACTGCCATGGCGCTGCAGGACGCTAAACTGAACTGATGGAAAATGAAAGAGAGAGAGAGGTTGACTGTAAAGCCTGCCCACAGAGAAAACTGATAGGTCTACTTAGCACAAAGAGAGACCAATCAGGATGCTGTCTCTGTCACTCTCTCTTTATGTCTGTCACTTGCTCTCTGTCTCCCTCCCCCTCCCTCAAAAAAATCGATTTCTGGGATATTGTATATAATTTGTGGGCGTCAGGTAGCCGCTAACAATATGCGGGAGACTCCCGGAACTTCTGGGAGAGGTGGGATGTCTGTTATAGCTGCATCGATATGTTCAAACCAGGTTAGATTTTTAATGAGATATTGAGAGATTGCTCCCTTGTCTTACCGTTTCCACAGTCAGTTCTTTGGTCTTACTAATGTTGAGTGCAAGTTTGTTGCTGCTACACGTCTTTTCTGGCTGGTATACTCACTCCTTTATGCCCTCTCATCTCCTTCTGAGATTCTGCCAACAGTGGTTGTATTATCAGCAAGTCTACAGATGCCATTTGAGCTGTGCCTGACTACACAGTCAAGGGTATAGAGAAAGTAGAGCAGTGAGCTAAGCAGACATCTCTGAGGTTGGGCCAGTGTTGATCCTCAGTGAGGAGGAGACATTGTTATCAATCTGCACATAATGTGGTCTTCCAGTTCAGAAGTCAAGGATGCAGTTGCAGAGGAAGGTACAGAGGCTCAGTTTCTGTAGCATTTTGATCAGGACTGTAGGAGTGACTTTAGCAGTTGTCAGCATCATCTAAAGAAGTTTCATGGCATCAGGGAAATCACTACTCGCTGTTCTCCCCCAGCTGTTGAACCCAACTTGGAAGAAACTTTGAAAACGGGGACACCAGATGCACTGTGGATCGGGCCTCAGCTAGCCAGAGAACATGATCCAATTTTGGCCGACCTCTCTGTATAGCTGATGCTCTCTAGTCCAAGCAAAGTCCTGATGAATTTGTTCTGCATCCTTCAACATCCTTCATTTAATGGAGTGACCAGAATTCTATTCTATTCACAAATTGTCAGCAAATGAAGCACCTCATATGTGTATGCAACTGAACTAGATGACATTTGAGCATGGATTGGTAAGTGGCAAGTTGTGATTTTACCACAAAACTGGCAGGTGATAATTGCAGCACTGATGCAGTTGTCAATTGGTGCATGAGTTGGGAAGTATTACCGGGGAAGACTTGGAACGTGGATTGTTCTATGTAGCCAACAAAACGGTAGGCACAGCTGGGGCCCATATGGGTGCTGATGGCTACCCCTCAAGCCTGGAGAAAGTGGGAGGAGCTGAAAGAAAAGTTGTTGAGGGTGAGGATCAGTTCTGCCAGGGCTGCGAAGGGTGGTGGTGGAGGGGAGCTGGTTGGTTATTTTATTGAGAAAGAATTTTCCCAATATATTTTTTCCTCTAACTGGACTCTCTACCCACTGTTTCAGGAACCCCTAGTGGATGCACTGCAGAAATCCCAGCCCACTTAAGCCTTTTGCATTAGCCACAGAAAAATTGTTTGCTAGAGTTGAGACATCTGAATTTGTTGATTGATAACAGCAAAGCACTGAAGATATTGTCATTATAGGTTTATTAACAACCAAAAACTACAGATATTGTATTATATAATTGTCATTATATTTATTGACAAAAAAATTGCAGATATTATGTAACTGTCATTATAGTTTTATTTTTGTATTAAATACTTGAAGGAAAGTGAATAATCATCATTCAAGCATCATACTTCATGAACAATTTTGTCTAGATTTTCTGTAGTTGTATATGTTGTGGGTACAGGGCCAGACTTGTTTGGTTAAGAGTATATAATTTGCTTTCTGTAAAGTCATTTTGATTTGCTATTTTGTTATAAAACAAATTATACAATTTGAATATTAAAAATTGTGTTTCCATTTTAGGAGGGGATGATCACAAGGGAAATGGTACAGATGCTTTTCTCTGATAATGTTGAACAGCAGCTAGTGACCACTCAAAAGTTTCGTAAATTGCTTTCTAAAGGTAAGAGTGCTTCAGAGGCTTTTCTGTTTTCAGATGGATGATATTATAATTGCTAACCAAATAGCACATTTAAAAAAAATGCAAAGCTCAAGTTAGATATATTATCGAGGTATGTGTACTCAGTGGTGACTACACCTCTACACCTCAAACACGAAAAAATCTGAAGATGCTGGAAATCCAAATAACGCACACAAGATGTGGGAGGAACTCAGCAGGCCATATGCTGCCCAGCCTGCTGAGTTCCTCCAGCTTTCTTGTGGGTTACAGCTGTACACCTGCTCGTTAATGCAGACATCTAATCAGCCAAATATGTGGCAGTAACTCAATACATAAAAGCATGCAGACATTGTCAATAGGTTCATTTATTTTTCAGACCAAACATCAGAACGTGGAAGAAATATGATCTTAAGTGATTTTGAGCATGGAATGATTGTTGGTGCCAGACAACGTGGTTTGAGTATCTCAGAAACTGTTGATGTCCTTGGATTTTTATGTACAACAGTCTCTAGGGGTTATAGAGAATATCGTGGAAAAACAAAAAGGTCTAGTAAGCGGCAGATCTGTGGGGGAGAAAACACTTGCCATAGAACATAGAGCAGTACAGCACTGGAACAGCCCCTTTGGCCCACATGTTGTACCAAACCAGCTAAAAATTAAATCAAACATCACTAAGCTTCCCGGCTGGGATATTTGTTCCCTTCCATGTCAGGTGTAACCTGTCCCTCTTGTACAGGTCACCTCTTTCCCCAGAAAAGGTTTCAATGATCCAAGAACTTAGAACCCTGCCCCCTGCACCATCTCCACAGCCACTCATTCAACCGTGCTATCACCCCATCCCTTCCTGCACTAGCCCATGGCACCAAGGACAATCTGGAGATTACTAGCTTGGAGGTTCTTCTCTTCAGTTTCTTTCCTAACTTTATATACTCATGGTGTAGGACCTCTTCCCCTTTACTGCCTATGTAATTGGTACCAATACTTCTGCTGCACGTGGTCAGGATCCCTCCATTCTCTGCATCTTCCCTCGGGATCAATAAAGTATTTCTCTGTCTGTGTCTATATTCACGTGCCTGTCTAGGAACCTGTTAAAGCAGTGAGCAGAGAGATGAAGAGGACTGCATTGTTGATAGGGGATTCCATAGTTACAGGAACAGAGACAAGATTTTGTGGGTGCAATAGAGACACCTGGATGGTATGAGGGATGTCTCAGATTGGGTTCATGGCATTCCCAAGGATTTGTTGATGTAGAAAATTGGAGTATCACCTGCTTTCAATTAATTCATAAGAATAAATAACCCCTTTCTTTGTAAGGTTCGACAGTATGGTAGATTTTTAACAGACCAAACCAAAATAAAGACAAGAGTATTCAAGATAAGTCAGGGAAATGATAATAGAGAAGCACAAATCTGGGAAAGGATACAAGACCATCTTAAAGACTCTGAACATTCCTCGGAGCTCACTGTCATCCATCATGGAAAAAGTGGAAAAAAATATGAAGCACACCCCATTGCCTAGGTCAGGCCTCCCCTCTAAACTTAGTCGCCGGAGAAGAATGCATTGTAAGAGTAGCTACTGTGATGCCAACAGCCACTCTGAGAAGCCAGTGGCAGCAGCTGGAGATGAAGTTCATGGCTCCATAATCTCTTAAGGCCTTGTACAAAAAGGGTATTTATGGAATAGTGGCAAATAAAAAGCCCTGGCTTTAAAAAAAAGCATGTCCTTGCCTGGAATGACTTTGCAAAGCATCGCTTAGAAGATGCTGTAAAAATGTGGAAGAAAGTCTTGTGGTTGGATGAGACTAAACTGGAACTTTTTGGCTTCAACACTAAGTGGTATGTGTGACATAAATCTAATACTGCCTATCACCCAGGAGCGCCATCCCTACTGTAAAGTATGGTGGAGATAGCATCATGCGGTGGGCATGCTTTTCAGAGGCAGGGACGGGAAATCTGGTCAGGATTGATGGGAAGATGTATGCTGCTAGATTCAGAGAGATCCTGGATAAAAACATGCTAGGCTCTGTCAGAAAGCTTAAACTGGGGAGGAAGTTCATCTTTCGGCAAGATAACCACCCAAAGCACATTACCAGAGCAACAATGGAGTGGCTTCAAATGAAGAAAACATGTCCTTGAGTGGGCCAGTCAGAATCCTGATCAAACATCTCTGGCAAGACCTCAAGCTTGCTATCCACTTCTGCTCCCCAACTAACTTGGCACAGTTTGAGCAATTTTGTAAGGAGGAATGGGTAAATCTTGCTCCATCACGTTGTGCAAAGCTTGTAGAGACGTATCCAAAAATATCACTGGCTGTAATAGCTGCGAGAGATGGTTCAACTTAGTACTGAGCAAAGGGGAATGAATACTGCCGACACTTTAGTTTTTGAATTCTTAGTTTTTCATGCTTTACAATTTTCCCTGTTTTTTTGGGCTCTACTGTGGGGGGATAAAAAAAGAAGCATGCAATTCACAAATAAAAATTCTCAGTTAAATTAATCAAAATCCCTGGTTAGAATACTCATTCCTAGTATGGTGAAGAAGATTGTTGCTCTGGTAATGTGCTTTGGGTGGTTGTCTTGCCGAAAGATGAACTTCCTCCCCAGTTTAAGCTTTCTGACAGAGCCTAGCATGTTTTTATCCATGATAGCCTTCATTACCAGAGGCATATAGTATAAGAATAAGGATATCATGATGCAGTTGTTGAATCGGGTAGCAAAGTTCTCCTCACCCATTTACTAAAAGATGTGGGGGATTTGGAGAGGATACAGCAGAAGTTACCAGTATGCTGCATGAAACAGAGGATATGAGTTAAAAGGAGATGCTGGACAAACTTGGATTGTTTTCTGGGAAGTTTCCAGTTTATTGTTTTCTCTTCTTTGTTTGTTCATTCAGGAACAGTAGAGATGGCACACAGGATAAAGGAATGCCCTTCTTGCAGGATGTGGGAAGGCAGGGAGACCTCAGGACAACTACTCCTGGGAGAAGTGTACCCAGTTGCAGCTTATAACAATGCTCATTAATCAGTTGGAGTTGGATCTGGATGAACTCTGGATAATTCGGGAGGCTGAAGGTGTGATAAATAGGGCACAGAGTTAGTTACACCCAAGGTGCAGGATACAAGGAAGTTGGGTGACAGGAAGAGGAAAGGGGTGAAACAGCCAGCTCCTGTGGCCATCCCCCTCAACAAGTGTGTCATTTTGGATACTGTCAGGGTGGATGAGCAAGCAGAGGAAAGCAGCGGTCAGGTCTCTAGCACTGAGTCTGGCTCTGACGCAGGAGAAGGGTTGTGCTGTGGAGAGGTCGCAATCTGTGGCAAGAAACATAAGGTTGTATAGTAGGTGAATTTAACTTTCCACGTATTGACTGGGATTCCAAGGCTGCAAAAGGACCAGATGGGATAGAGTTTGTCAAATGTGTTCAGGAAAGTTTCCTCAATCAGTATGTAGAAGTCCCAACAAGAGAGCATGTGACACTTGAACTGCTATTAGGGAATGAGGCAGGGCAAGTGACAGAAGTTTGAGGAGGGGAACATTTGTATCTCATGATCACAATGCCCCTAGTTTCAAAGTAAGTATGCAAAAACATAGGTTTGGTCCGCGGGTTGAGATTCTAAATTGGAGAAAGGCCGGTTTTGATGGTGTCTGACAGGATCTGTCTGCTAATTGTGGATTGGGACAGGCTGTTTTCTGGCAAAGGTCTACTTGGTAAGTGAGATGCCTTCAAAAGTGAAATTTTAAGAGTACAAGCTTTGTATGTGCTTGTCAGAATGAAAAGTAAAGATAGCAGGTGCGGGGAACCTTGGCTTTCAAGAGATACTGAGACCCTGATTAAGAAAAATAAAGAGGTGCATTGCAGGTATAGGCAGGTAGGAACAAATGAGGTGCTTATGGAGTGTGAAAAATACAGAAGTACACCTAAGAAAGAGGTCAGGAGGGCTAAAAGAGAACACAATGTTGCTTTAGCAGACAAGTTGAAGGAGAATCCTAAGGCATTCTATAGATATGTTAAGAGCAAAAGGATTGCAAGGGACAAAATTGGTCCTCTGGAAGATCAGAATTATAGGCCACTGAGCCTGACATCGGCAGTGGGAAAGTTATTGGAAGGTATTCTAAGGGAATGAATATGTAAGTATTTGGATAGACATGGTCTGATTCAGGATCGTCAGCATGGCTTCTTGCTTGGTAGGTCATGTCTAACCAATCTTACAGATTTTTTCAAGGAAGTTACCAGGGAAATTGATGAAGGCAAGGCAGTGGATGTTGTCTAAATGATCTTTAACAAAGTGTTTGACAAAGTCCCGCATGAGAGGTTGATCAAGAAGGTTCGATCACGTGGCAACCAATATGAAGTAGTAAATTGGATTAGACATTGGCTTTGTGGGAGAAGCCAGAGAGTGGTAGTAAATGGTTGCCTGTCTGACTGGAGGCCTGTGACTAGCAGAGTACTGCAGGAATCTGTGCTGGGTCTGTTGTTGTTTGTCATCTGTATCAATGATCTGGATGATAATGTGGTTAACTGGATCAGTAAATTTGTGGTTGACACCAAGATTGGGTGTCTAGTGGACTATCAAGGCTTGCAGTAGGATCTGGACCAGTTGGAAAAATGGGCTGAAAATGACATAGGGAATTTAATGCAGTTAAGTATGAGGTGTTACACTTGGTTAGGGCCAACTAGGGTAGGTCTTATACAGTGAATGATAGGGCACTGGGGAGTATGGTAGAACAAAAGGATCTGGGAATACAGGTCCATAATTCATTGAAAGTGGTGTCACAGGTAGATAGGGTCATAAAGAAAGCTTTTGGTGCATTGGACTTCATAAATCAAAGTATTTGGTACTGGAAATGGGATGTTATGTTGAAGTTGTATAAGATGTTGATGAGGCCTAACTTGGAGTATTGTATGCAGCTTTGGTCATCTTCCTGTAAATATGGTTGAAAGAGTACAGAGAAAATTTAGAAGGATGATGCCGGGTCTGGAGGACCTGTGTTATATGGGAAGATTAAATAGGTTAGGACTTTATTCCTTGAAACGTAGAAGATTGAGAAGAGATTTGATAGAGTTATACAAAGTTGTGAGGGGTATAGATAGGGTAAATGCAAGGAGGCTTTTTCCTCTGAGGTTGGGTGGGTCTACAACTGGAGGTCGTGGGTTAAGAGTTAAAGGTGAAAAATTTAAGAGGGGACATGAGGGGAAACTACTTCACTTAGAAAGTCATGAGACTGTGGAATGAGCTGCCAACGTGTGTGGTGCATGTGAGCTTGATTTCATCGTTTAAGAGAAGTATGGGTAAGGACATGGATAGTAGGGGATTGGAGAGCTAAGGTCCCAGTGCAAGTTGATGGGAGTAGACAGTTTAAATTGTTTTGGTATGGACTAGATGGGCCGAAGCTGCACTCTTCTATGACTCTATGATTATGACTATGAGTGTCAGGCTCAGGGAAGACCTCATAGAGTTTATCAAATTATGAGACAACATCAACATGGTAGATGGCCCGAATCTTTTTCCCAGGATAGAATTGTCAAATACTGGAGGGCATAGCTTTAAGGTGAGAAGGGAAAGATCAAAGGTGACGTATGGAGCAAGATTTTTTTACACTGAGTGTTGGTGCCTGGAACACACTGCTAGGGGTGGTTGTAGAAGCAGATACAACAGTAGCATCCAGGAGGCTTTTGGACTGGCACATGAATATGTGGGGAATGGAGAGATGAGCATCATGTGCAGGAAGAGAGATCACACTTGGCACAGACAGAGAAACAAACGGGCACAATGGAAACTTGATTTAAAGTGACAAAGGTTGTGAAGTGAATATGCCTGGATACTTCTCCAATGGAAAGCAATAAGGAGATTTAAAGTAGTGTCACAGGTAGATAGGGTTGTAAACAGAGTTTTTAAGCACGTTGGCCTTTATAAATCAAAGTATTGCGTACAGGAGTTGGGATGTTATGTTGAAGTTGTATCTGACATTGGAGAGGCCTAGTTTGGAGTATTGTGTACATAAACACAAGAGATTCTGCTGGTGCTGGAAATCCTGAGCAAAACACACACAATGCTAGAGGAACTCAGCAGGCCAGGCAGCATCTATAGAGGGAAATAAACAGTTTGGGGTTAACGCCCTTCATCGGGACTGGAAAGGAAAGGGGAAGAAGCCAGAATAAGAAGGTGGGGGAGGGGAAAGAGTACAAGATGACATGTGATAGGTGAGACTAAATGAGGGGGATGGGTGGATGAAGTAATAAGCTGGAAGGTGATTGGTGGAAGAGGTGAAGGGCTGAAGAAGGAGGAATCTGATAGGAGAGGACAGTGGCCCAAGGAAGAAAGAGAAGGAGGAGGGTCACCAGAGGGAGGTCATGGGCATGTGAGGAGAAGGAAGGGGTGAAAGGAGAAGCAGAATGGGGAATGGATAAAGAGAGAAGGGCGAAGGGGGAGAAATTACTGGAAGTATGAGAAAT
This sequence comes from Mobula birostris, assembly GCF_030028105.1. NCBI lineage: Eukaryota > Metazoa > Chordata > Chondrichthyes > Myliobatiformes > Myliobatidae > Mobula > Mobula birostris. The sequence goes on from NC_092398.1 coordinate 217,710, forward strand.
CGATATACATGCCATTTGATTGGAGGCTACCCAGACTGATATCAAGGGTTGCACCTCTGGCTTAAGTATGACCTCATCAAAGTAATAGAGGGGGCCAAGGACCAACCTGTCAGTGGGGAAATCATCCACTGTCCTATCTTATCAGATTTCTTCCACCTCTCATCTCCCAGCTTCTTACTTCATCCACATTCCCTCCTGAATGATTTCACCTCCTACCTGCCAGCTTGTACTCTTTCCCACTACACCCTTCTCCAGTTCTTTTTCTGACCTCATCCCCCTTCCTTTCTAGTCCTGATGGAGGGTCTCTTTCTAGTCCAAAATGCTGACTGTTTATTCCTCTCCATAGATGCTGTGTGACCTATAACATTTTGTATCTGTTGCTCAGGACTTCCAGCATCTGTAGAATCTCCTGTGTTTAAAAATATAGTCATGTTGATCAGACAGCATCTTCCTTTGTCAAAACCATGCTGACAATCTGATTAGCTTTTGCCTTTCAAAGTCGTCCTTAATTCATGCACTCAAATGTTTTCTAATAATTTCCCTACAACTAATGTAAGCCTTACAGATCTGTAATTGTCAGGCTTTTCACTATGGCCCATCTTGAAAAGAAAGATATTATTTGCAGTTCTCCATTCATTGTGGCCAATGAAGATTTAAAATTGTCAGTCAGAGACCTGACAATTTCTTTCCTTGCCCCCCATAGCAACCTGGGGCAAATCTCATCCAGCCCTGAGGATTTAGCCACCTTTTGTGCTCGCTAAGAAATCAGGTACCTCATCGTTCTTTATCAAGACTGCCACTGGAATTTCCCCTTCTCCTTTTCTGAATCCACAAGAGCAAAGTCATTTTCCTTTGTGGATGTCAATGAGAAGTGTTCATTTAGGAGCTCATCTATACCATCTGACTCTGTGCACACATTATCCCCAGTGGGGTCTTCTCTTTTTCTGGTTTTTCATCATTCCTTGTATGCCTGCAGATTTATCTTAATCGTGTTCATCATTGCAAGTTAATACATGGGCAAGAGAAACATTTAATATTTCATTCAATCTTGTGTTTTCTTTCTAGAGCCAAATCCCCCCATTGATGAAGTAATCAACTCATCTGGTGTTGTGGAAAGATTTGTAGAATTTTTGAAAAGAAATGACAATTACACACTACAGGTAAAATTTACAATCCCACACTTGATTTCAGAAGATATTTGATACTCAGAGTCAGTGGTAAGAGGGAAAGTGTCTTATTGCACAGTTTAATATACTTCACTGCCCAAAGTTGGGTGATGCAAATTATTAATTGTGCATTTGAATTGTAGAACAGAGACACGAGAGATTCTCAGATGCTGGAAATCTTGAATGACCTGGTGAGCTAATCAGGCCAGGCAGCGTCTATGGGGGAAAACGAACAGTTGACATCTTGGCCTGACACCCTTCATACAATCGTGATGAAGGGCCTTCATTGATGCTGCCTGAACTGCTGAGATCCCCAGCATTTTGAGCAAATTGTAGAATAGCCTTGAGAGTTGAAAGCTGCCACTTAACTCAGTAAGAGCCAAGAATTGTAAAACCTTGTTTAAAACCTTGACTTGAGTTTCTACATAAACATATTTAGTGAACTAATTGAATGATAGAAAGAGGCAGAAGAAGTGTTCTCTAGCTTAAACAAAATGGAGATTGGCATGGCACAAAAACAAGTCTTTTGATGCTTTGTACATGCTGGTGCCATTCAAGTACCTATCCAGATTATTCCTAAATGTGAGATTTCATCTCACCACCACTGATCAGACAATACATCTCAGATTCCAATCACCTTCAGATCCCATTGCCCCTTACCTTAAACATATACCCTCGAATTTCAGACACTCTGTCATAGAGTCACAGAGTTGCAAGCGTGAAAAGAGGTCCTTCAGCCCATACTTGTCCATGCCAACCAAGATGCTTTGTGCATTTATTGTATTCAGGTCTGGGTAACTTAGAAACTATATTTTATATATTTTTTAAAAAGGGGTCTTCGATTTTTTTTTTGTGTTTGTGATTTTGTGAAAATTCATTCCAGTTCCGTGACTGGTAAATTTCTTTTTAAGAAGGGGGCTGCTATGTCTCTCTGGATTGGGTTGGAATGGAATGGGATGGGATGGGGAGGAGGAATGGGAAGAACTGAATGTGCCCAAGCTGACACAGTTTACTACGTAATTAGAAGAACCTCCTTTTGCGTTTACTGATGTGGATATTTCAGCATTGTGTGTGCAGTTCTATTCTCTCTACAGAATTGCTTTTGAAGCTGGAGATAACTCATGCAATGTGCTTTGACTTGCAGATCAATACTAGTGCAGGCTATTTTGCTAGAGCAGCTGCAGCTCAAAGTCTGTATAGATAACTCAAGTTTAGCTAATGTAGAAGGAAGTTAAATTCCAAATGTTACCTTACACTTCTCTTTTTTTTTTCCAAGTTTGAAGCAGCGTGGGCTTTGACAAATATAGCTTCAGGTACATCTCTCCAGACAAAAGTGGTCATAGAGGCTGGTGCTGTTCCTATTTTTATCGAGCTACTAAACTCTGAGTATGAAGATGTTCAAGAACAGGTAAGATGCCATGTTCCATTTTAATTGAAGTTTTGTACTTCAACACAGAACACTATTTTTTCTTAATGTCCATGACAGCTCTTTGAAAGTGCTGCACAGGTAGTTGATTCTATTGACTTTCATTTTCCTTTTGAAGCATATATGTCTGGTTTCTTTTTGAAATTTGCTATTGGATCTCTTATGGCCAATCTGTTTGACTGTTGCTCCTTGCTATGGGTTATTTTGTTATTGCTAGAAAATGTTAAGTCTGTTGGGTCTATGGAGTTGTAGATTCAGAGATGTATAGCACTGACGTTTGTCCCCTTGGCCCACTATGACCTATTTCCCTATTTACACTGATCCTGTTTGCCTGAATAAGACCATAAAATGTAGGAGCAAAGTTAGGCCATTTGGCCACCAAGACTGCCCACCATTTCATTATGGTTGATCCATTTCCCTCTCAACCCCATTCTCCACTTTTCTCCCTGTAACCTTTCACACCTTGATTAATCAAGAAGATATCAACCTGTGCCTCAAATATACCCAATGACTTGCCTCCACAGTCACCTGTGGCAACGAATTCCAAAGATTCACCACCCTCTAGCCAAAGAAATTCCTCCTTATCTCCTTCCCTGTATTCTGAGTCTCTGTGCCATCTGGTCCTAGACTCCCCCATTATAGGAAACATCCTCTCCACATCCACTCTATCTCAGCCCTTAACATCCAATAGGTTTCAGTATCTAAACTCCAGCAAGTAGAAACCCAGAGCCACCAGGACGTATGATCAACGTTTCATTCCCTGAATCATTCTCATGAACCTCCCCTGAGCCCTCTCCAATGTCAGTGCATCCTTTCTTAAATAGGGGGCATAAGAATGCACAACTGGACAATGAGATGTGACTAAGCCTTCCAAGGCCACATCCCTTAAATGAATAGATAAAATTAAATTATCCTTCTGGTTCCAGCTCTCAACAACAGTTTGTTGTGAATTTCACAGCTATAGCATGTACCTTTTGTACCTTTCTTTATTCTCTCCCTCTCTCCCTCTCTCCTTCTCTCCCTCTCTCCCTCTCTCCCTCTCTCCCCCCCTCTCCCCCTCTCCCCCCTCTCCCCCCTCTCCCCCCTCTCCCCCCTCTCCCCCCTCTCCCCCTCTCCCCCTCTCCCCCTCTCCCCCTCTCCCCCTCTCCCCCTCTCCCCCCTCTCCCCCTCTCCCCCCTCTCCCCCCTCTCCCCCCTCTCCCCCCTCTCCCCCTCCCTCCCCCCCCTCCCCCTCCCCCCCCTCCCCCTCCCCCTCCCCCTCCCCCCCCTCCCCCTCCCCCTCCCCCTCCCCCCTCCCCCCTCCCCCCTCCCCCCTCCCCCCTCCCCCCTCCCCCCTCCCCCCTCCCCCCTCCCCCCCTCCCCCCTCCCCCCCTCCCCCCCTCCCCCCTCCCCCCCTCCCCCCTCCCCCCTCCCCCCCCTCCCCCCTCCCCCCCCCTCCCCCCTCCCCCCTCCCCCCTCCCCCCTCTCCCCTCTCCCCTCTCCCCTCCCCCCTCTCCCCTCTCCCCTCCCCCCTCCCCCCTCCCCCCTCTCCCCTCTCCCCTCCCCCCTCCCCCCTCCCCCCTCTCCCCTCCCCCCTCCCCCCTCCCCCCTCCCCCCTCCCCCCTCCCCCCTCCCCCCTCCCCCCTCCCTCCTCCCTTCTCCCTCTCCCTCTCCCCCCTCCCTCTCTCTCTCCCTCCATGAATCTGTTAACTAGGCAGCTCAGATCACCCCCAAGACCTTGGCCTCCATTGTATTCTAGATATTCCCTTAGTTCTATCCATTTGTGCACTGACTTGTGTTTGTACTTTTCCTGAATCATTTCTTCATTTCCCTTTCTACTGATGTTACCGGCCTGTTGGGTATTTCCTGCATTTTCTGTTTTTAATTCTGGGTCCTCTCGTTTTTTCACTTAAATGAAGTTCTAACATTCTTGAAATTTTCATTTATGTTCTGATGCCTTGATAATCTTTCCAAATTGTGGAACCCAGAAACTGTGCTGGAATATTGGCCGGTTTTAGATATTTCTTTCAATTCTTTATACTTACAATACGACAACTGGCCAATGTTCTGCTTTCTCAAATGCGACTAATTTTTAATAAAACGTATGTATATCTAATGGTTTAAAGTTTGTATTTGTCTCATAGGCAGTGTGGGCTTTGGGAAACATTGCGGGTGATAGTGCAGTATGCAGGGACTTTGTACTTCACTGCGGCACCCTTTCGCCTTTGTTACAGTAAGTAGTTGTATTCGTCACAGCTTTTCACAATTAATTTATTTACCACTTAGGGAAAAATGAAGTTGGTTCTCTTCAGGTCTATGAGTGTCATAGCAAAATGTACAGTTGAAATATTGAATTGTAATTTATAATCCAATTGTTTATGGATTAACAGTCATAAAATTGATTTTTTTTTGCTTGGACGAGGATTTGAGCTGTATTAAAATTTATGGAAAGGGGTTAAGAACACATTAAAATGTTTGCATGAATGTGGGTGGGACTATTTTATGACGAAACTTTGGTGCATTTGAGATAGAAATTGTTCATCTTAAACATGTGAATACGTTCTTGTTTACAACAAGCCACTTTCTCACAGTAATCTGTTATAACAGCTGCAAGCTCCTCTGTTGTGTGTTTTATTTCTCTTTCTAGGTTATTGATCAAATCTAACAGACTCACAATGACAAGAAATGCTGTCTGGGCACTGTCTAATTTGTGCAGAGGGAAAAATCCACCACCTGATTTTGAGAAGGTAAATATCCTGTTTTTAAATATATTTATGTCACATGACTTTTAACTTGCATAAACTGATAAAGTTATACAGTGTAGAAACCAGTCCTTTGGTTCAACTCATCCATACTAGCCCCATTTCTTTTGTTTGGCCCATAAACCTCTCTAAACCCTCCCTATTGATGTTTCTGTCCAGCATTCTTTAAACATAGTAATTGTATTCATTTCCACAGCTTCCTCTGGCAACTCATTCCATGTACCCACCATCCATCAGGCGAATACCTTATCCCCGGGTTCTTTTTAAACCTCCTTTCAACCCTACCCTGGGAAAATGACTGTGACCATTCACCTTACCTGTGCCTCTGGCTCAAAGTTAATTCTTCACCCTCCTGTGTGCCTGGGAGAAAGCCTGTCTGGTCTCTCCTTCTAACTCAAGCTGCCCAATGCCTGTAACATCCTTCTGAATCTTTTCTGCACCCTTTGTAGTTTAATTTCATGCTCTCTATAGTGAGGCAATCAAACTGCACCTAATACTCATGGGATTTAAGGGCAGAATTCGGCCATTTGGCCCATTGAGTCTGCTCTGCCATTTCATCATGGTTGATCCATTTCTCTGTCATCCCCAATTTCCTGCCTTCCCGCTGTATCCCTAGTTCTATTTCTCTTGAAATGAAATGAATGCTCACATTGCATTTGACTTCCTCACCACAGAATGAGCCTGCAAATTAACCCTTAGGGAACCCTGCTCAAGGACTCCCAAATCTAATTGCATCTCAGATTTCTGTATTTTCTATTTAGAAATAGTCAACCCTTTTCATTTCTTCTACCAAAGCACATGATCATACACTTTCTGACACTGTATTCCATCTGCCACTTCTTTGCCCATTCTTCTAATCCAGGGGTCCCCAACCTTTTTTGCACTGCGGACCGGTTTCATATTGACAATATTCTTGCGGACCGGGGGGTGGGGGGAATGGTTGCCAACGGACAAGAGTAGCAGTCAAATACATTGTGTCTACCCCAAGAAAGACTACAATGACCATGAAGCCTTGCGCGAGCACCAGTGCGCATGCGTGACTTGCGCATGCGTGCACGTGCCGATTTTTCTTTTCTGCAAATCGTTTTTGGCGATTCTGTATGTGGGGGGGGGGGTGTTAATCACGACCGGAATATCGGTGATAAGTGGCTGATACACTCAATTTCGTTTCTAAAAGGGTTTATCTAACGAATTTAATATTAAACACACCGCATATTTTCCTCGCATGAATATAGCGATAAGTCAATTATTGGGGAGGACAGAGGAGCTTTAAGTAAGTGTTGAACAAACTTCCAGTAGAAGTGGTAGAGACAGGTTCGATATTATCATTTAAAGTTAACTAGACAGCTATATGGACAGGAAAGGAATGGAAGGTTATGGGCTGAGTGCAGGTCGGTGGGACCAGGTGAGAGTAGCGTTCGGCACGGACTAGAAGGGCAGAGATCACCTGTTTCCATGCTGTAATTGTTATCTGGTTATATAAGTCAATAGCATCATAACATTTTAAGTAACGTTTGGATATTAAACACACAGCACATATTTTCCTCGTATGAACATATAAAATCATTGCAACGCACCAATATCGCTGAATCAGTGGGAGCCCAGGGCTTGTTTCCCTGCAACAAGACGGTCCTACCGAGGGGTGATGGGAGACAGCGATACTCGAATGGGTTCCTTATGTCCAGTCTATTTCGCAATTTAGTTTTCGTTGCATTCATAGCAGAGATATGTTGGAAATGGAAGCAATGTTTTCAGTGCCTCCGTGGCTATCTCAGGATATTTAGCCTTGACTTTGATCCGGAATGCAGCGGAGATGTTATGTCAAACATACTTTTCAGCCGCTGTCATTTGCAAGCTCGAGTAGTTGATCTCCTTCTTGCTCTGACATGGATGACGCGTGCGTAATGAACTCGCGTGCGTTCAAGTTCCACAGTGGGCGTGACAGGGAATGAGGAAAGGTGCAGCTGACTCCTATCGTTAAATCATATTGTTTCCTCGCGGCCCGGTAGCACATGCCTTGCGGCCCGGTACCGGTCCGCGACCTGGTGGTTGGGCACCGCTGTTCTAATCTGTCTAAGTCCTTCTGTAGCCTCTCTAATTCTTCAAAACTACCTGCCCCTCCACCTATCTTTCAGATTGTCTGCAAACTTTGCAACAAAACCAATTCATTCCATCATCCAAATCATTGACATATAATGTGAAAAGAATCAGCCCCAACAGTAACCCCTGTGGAACACCACTAGTCACCGGCAGCCAACCAATCTTTGCCTCCTGCTAATCAGCCATTGCTTTATTAATGCTAGAATCTTTCCTGTAATATGATGGGCTCATAGTTTGTTAAGCAGCTTCATGTGTGGCACCTTGTCAAAGACATTCTGAAAATCCAAGTATACAACATCAACAATTCTCCTTTGTCTATCCGGCTTGTTATTTCTTCAAAGAATTCCAAGAATTCTTTGTCAGGCAAGATTTCCCTTGAGGAAACCATCCTGACTATGACTTATTTTATCATGTGTCTCCAAGTACCCAGAAACCACATCCTTAACAATCAACTCCAACATCTTCCCAACCACTGAGGTCAGACTAATTATCTTTTAATTTCCTTTCTTCTGTCTCTCTCCCTTCTTGAAGGGCAAAGTGACATTTGCAATTTTCCAATCTTCCAGAACCACTCCAGAGTCTAGTGATTCTTGAAAGATAACTACTAATAATTCCACACTCTCTTCAGCCACCTTTTTCAGAACTCTGGGGTGTACACCATTTGGTCCAGGTGACTTACGTACCTTCAGATATTAGTTTCCCAAGATCAGTCTCTCTAGGAATGGTAACTTCACACACTTCATGCCCACTGACAGCTGCAACTTTCCACCATACTGCTAGTGTCTTCCACGGTGAAGACTCATGCAAAATACTTCAGTCCATCTGCCATTTTCTTGTCCCCCGATACTATCTCTTCAGCATTGTTTTCCAGTGGTCCAATATCCACTTTTGCCTCTCTTTTACACTTTACATACCTGAAGAAATTTTTGGTATCCTCTTTAATATTATTGGGTAGCTTACTTTCATATTCCATCTTTACCTAGAAACATAGAAATCTACAGTACATTACAGGCCCTTTGACCCATAATGTGTCAACCATGTAACCTACTCTAGAAACTGCCTCGAATTTCCCTACCGCATAGCCCTCTATTTTTCTGAGCTCTATGTACCTATCTAAGACCATAAGACAAAGGAGCAGAAGTCGGCCATTCGGCCCATCGAGTCTGCTCCGCCATTTTATCATGAACTGATCCATTCTCCCATTTAGTCCCACTCCCCCGCCTTCTCACCATAACCTTTGATGCCCTGGCTACTCAGATACCTATCAATCTCTGCCTTAAATACACCCAATGACTTGGCCTCCACTGCTGCCTGTGGCAACAAATTCCGTAGATTCATCACCCTCTGACTAAAAAAATTTCTTCGCATTTCTGTTCTGAATGGGCACCCTTCAATCCTTAAGTCATGCCGTCTCGTACTAGACTCCCCCATCATGGGAAACAACTTTGCCACATCCACTCTGTCCATGCCTTTCAACATTCGAAATGTTTCTATGAGGTCTCCTAACTTCTAAGAGTCTTTAAAAGACCTTATTGTACTCGCCTCTACCACCTTCGCTGGCGGTGCATTTCACACATCCACCACTCTGTGTAGAAAAACTTATCTCTGATTTCCCCCTTGTACCTACTTCCAAGCACCTTAAATCTATGCCCCCCTTGTGTTAGGCATTTCAGCCCTGAGAAAATGCCTTTGGTTATCCACACGATCAATGCCTCTCATCATCTTATACACCTCTATCAGGTCACCTCTCATCCTCCATTGCTCCAGAGAGAAAAGGTTGAGTTCACTCAACCTATTCTCATAAGGCATGCTCCCCAATCCAGGCAACATCCTGGTAAATCTCCTCTGCACTCTCTCTATAGTATCCGATAGGTCAATCAGTACATTTAATGTCAGAGGAGTGTATACAATATACATCCTGAGATGCTTTTTCTTCGCAACCATCCATGAAAACGGAGGAATGCCTCAAAGAATGAATAGCAGTTAAATGTTAGAACCCCTAAGTTCCCCCCCACCCCCGGCTCCTCTCCTTCCTGTGTGTAAGCAGCTGTGAGCAACAATCCCCCTCCCCACCAGCAA